>NW_027635374.1:0-33283 GCF_903797595.1 Erithacus rubecula | reverse complement strand
GAGCTCCTGGAGAAGCTCCTCCGACACTCGGACACTCGTAGGGTCTTTCCCCCGGTGTGGATGCGCCGTGGCTGACAAGGTTGAGTTTTCCTTGAAGTCCTTCCCGCAGTCAGACACTCATAAGGCCTTCATCCTGTGATAGCGATAGTGCTTGAGAAGCTTGGGAGCTGCTCTCAAACGTCTTCCTGCATTTCTCACTCATAGGCCTCTCCCCAGTGTGGCTCCTCTGGTGCACAGTCAGGCTGAGCTGGCATGATCTCCTCCCACACTCCCACATTAGGGCCTCTCCCCGTGTGGATCCTCTGGTGCACAGTCAGGCCTGAGCTATGGCATAATCTCTCCCACACTCCCCACATTTGTAGGGCGTTCCCCGTGTGGATCCTCTGGTGCTCATCAGGATTGAGCGGCGGCTGATCTCTTCCCACTCCCCACTCGTAGGCCGTTCCCCCGTGTGGATTCTCCGGTGTCTGATCAGGTGATCTCCACCTGAAGCCCTTCCCACATTCCGAGCACTTGTGGGGCTTCTCCCCATGGTGAAGCTGCTCACGCAGCCCCAGCTCCGAGCTCCGGCCGCCTCCCCGGCCCGGGCTGGCTCTTTCCTGCTGGGATCCCCGGGCTGTGCGTTTGCAGCCCCTCCTGCTGCAGGATCTGCGGGGCTTTTCCTCCCCGTTGCATTCCTGCGCCATGGAGCCGCTGCAAACGGCCTCTTGCCCGAGGCTGTGCCGCGGGGATTTGTCCTCCCTGCTGTCCGTGCTCAGCTCCTTGTCTGGGGGAGGAAGGACAAGGACAGGATGGGATTTGCCTCCGTGCCAGAGGCAAGGGCAAGGAGATCCCCCCAGGGCTGTGCTGCAGCCGGGGCCGTGATGGGCTGGGAGATGGAGCAGGACACAGGGGGAAAGGGGCACTGACTTCCTCCTCACCTGCCTGCGGTCCCGGGCCACTGTCCTCGTCCTCATGGCCTCCTCCTCGGTGCCAAAGTTTGGGAAATCCTGGTTTGGGGAGGAAAACAAGGGCTGAGCACGTTGGGTTTGATGGTGGCGCTGCCCAAGGGCAGCTGGAGCAGTCAGCGCCCCTTTCAGCCTCGGGGGCCCGGAGCCCGCTCAGCACCAACCTCCCGCACCCCTCCAGGCTGCCGGGGGTCCCCCGGCTCCGGGATCGCCCTCTGCGCTCTCCCCGCTCCGGGCTCCCGCCTTCCCCCCTGGCTCTGCCGGGGATCCCCAGAAGTGCTATCGCTTCCTCCCCGCCATTCCGTGGCGATCGCAACGCGGGAACCACCAAGATCCCGCCAGGGGCATTTCCGGATCGGCTTTGGGTCCTGCAAGATCCAAACATCCCCTGAAAGGAAAAACAAAACCCTCCCGGAGCCGCCCATGATGGATTTGGGGTGAGCTCCCCCTCCCCCGCTCACCCGCGGATTGTGCTGGACTCGGAGAAACCGCGAACTCAGCGACCAGGCGAGGTAAGCCCGTGGTTTCCAAAATCGCTCCTCCTCTTCCTGCCGTTCCTTCCTGTGTCGCTCCTCTTCCTCCCGCTGCCTTCTCTTCCGTCTTTTCCCGCTCCTCCTCTTACTCCAGCTCCTCCTCCACTCCCAGCGGTCTCCCATTGCAAGCCGGAGCCGCTGGAACTGGGGTGCCCAACAGCGCTCTGAGAAACCCCCAGGTCCCTCCCAGGACCCCTCAAATCCCTGGAACCCGAGCGTCCCCCGCATCTCCCTGGAAGATCCCCCGTGTCCCCAAGCAGGTCGTTATTTAACATCTCTATTTTTACCCTGGTTTTGGGTGTTTGGGACGGACAAAGAGAAATGCAGAGAAAATCCAGGCCACGGGGAGCGTGTGGAGCCCCCAGCCAGGTGTCTTCCCAACACGGATCAGCAGCACCAGGGCTCAGGGGGGCTCTGCCCACCGGGGGTCCCTGGGGATCATCCAGCGCGGATCCTGCCATGGGGATGGAGCTGCAGCAGGGCACTGTCTTGGTTTTGAAAGACAGGTGTCTGCTGAGGAGCTCTGGAGCTTCTCTTGAAATGGAAAATGTAACTCCCTCCCTCTAAATTAATATGACTTGGGAAGTAAGGAGCTCCCTGGCAAAGATACGGGATTTAGAATAGCAGTTTTTCACTGGGAAAATGAAAATAAAAACATAGTAATATAAAGACCAAAACACTGGCAAAGTCAGAATGCAACCTGTAACCCTGTTCCTCAGGGTGTTGGTTACAGTCTGAATAATTGTACCTATAGTTTTCTTGCAGTGATGGATGTGGTTTTGTTGAAGCAATGATTTTGGAGAAGGGTGTAGTTACTTTTGTAACATCTAGTGGTGATGAAGATAGGCATGGTCTTCTTCTGTGAATTTAGTGGGAAATGTTGCTCTGATGTTTCATATTTCAGATTTTATTTAGGTAGGAAATGCTTGGCTTTTCTCCTTGGGTGAGGCATCTCCCATAAGGTATAACTCCTTGTGAGGAGGAGTTCGTGAGGATGGGTCATGGAAGAGGTAAGGAGCCCTGCTCCACCTGGTTTCAGCAGATGGGGATAGAATGTATACTTCTGCTTGCATCTTGCATTGCAACTTAAGACATGATCTACTCCTTATTCTATCACCATCTGCATCCTACCTTAATTAATACCTTCTTTCAACTTTGCTGTATATTTTTATCCACAGTGAAACTTTACACACAGTTCTCACTTAAGATTAGGCTTTTCTGTGGTCCTCAATGGGTTTCTTTATCTTTCTGCATTACCTACTAAGTGTAACCAGGTTTTTGAGCAAAAAACAATTGTACGGATTGGTTTGCCTTTTCTTGAGGTCGGCCTAATCTAAACAGTCTTAAAATACCTTTTATGTGTACTGCAGGGACTTTATCCCCATCCACTGTGTGCAAGGCTTCAGAGTGGGCAGGACTTGCTTGAGTGATGGACTCTCACGTGTTGACTATTGAGGTGGCTTTTGTTAAGTTCATTTCTCAATTTTTGGATGTTTCCCTGCAAAGTGCCTTTAGGGTAATTTTAAGGAGTCTGTTGTACAGTTCAACTATCTGGCAGCTGGTGTGTGATAAGGGATATGATCTATTTATTCAATATCCTGGTTTTTGGCTGAGGTGTTTCTACGGCTGTTCTTGAAATGGGTCCTATTGTCTGACGATTCTCTCAGGGGTGCTGTGTCTTTATAGGACTTGCTTTTTTTGGGCTTTAGACGGTGTTTTGAGTAGCAGTGTGAGGTACAGGGTGGGTTTCTAATGATCTAGTGGTGGCTTCTACAATTGTGATCACGTAGCACTTGCCTTGGGGGGTTTGAGGCAGTGTGATGTAGTTCATTTGCTCGGCTTCTTTACACTTATATTTGGAATACTGCCCCCCCCCATTAGAGAGGCCTTATGGGCTTGGCTTGCTTGATTTTAGCACATGTCTTACAGCTATGGATAACTTGAGAATTGCAATTTATAGTAAATCTGCTTTTCAATCTTGTTCCTACTTATAGATGGCATTTTTGCCTTGATGGCTTGAGGCAGTATGAGCCTATTGAGCTAGGAACAACTCTCCCTTATTTAAATTTGTTTGTGACATCTCTATTTTTGCAGCTTGATTTGCTTGCTCCTTTTTTTAGTGTTCTTTATTAGCCTGACTTTTGGGGACGTGGACGTCTACATGATAGACTTTTACAGAGAGTTTGTCTGAGTGGCAATGTTTTTGCACTCATCAGCAGCCTCAATTGGTTTTCCTTTATGTTCCTAGCTGGCCTTTTTTCACGTTTCTAGCTAACTGCACAGAGCATTGGTTACTATTTATGATTCAGTATAAAGGCAGAGCTTTGGCCAGTTCTCTCTTTCAGCAGTGTCCAGGGCCAGCTGAATGGCTTTGAGTTCAGCAAGTGCACTTGATTCATCTTCTCCTTCAGTAGCTTGTGTGACTCGTCGTGTGGGGCTCCCTGCGGGCCACTTTTCACTTCTGGTTCATCTCAACCATGAGACAGAAACTGTCAGGACAAGAGCACAGTGTGTTCTTGTGCTGGTAGTTGGTCTATGGTGGAGCTTTTTAGCCTGGGTTACTTGTTTCTGCTTGCTTTCTGTTAGTGAAACAAAAGATTTTATCTTGTGGCCAGTTTTGACTGTTTTTAAAATTTCAGGGTGATTTGTGTTTCTGATCCAGCTGTGCTGTGTGATGAGATCAATCCATGGGCTCCATGTGGTGTGGGTGGTGTGGTGGGTAGAGGAGCCTTTTCTTTAAACACCCACCCTGGCACTGGGAGTCAGGGTGCCAAGAGGAGTTGTTCTTTTGTGATAATTTCTTTTGAGGTGGCTTGAACTTTCTTAAAGGCGGCTAAGATTTTTTTTTCTTTGTTTTTGGTTTTTTTTTTTTTTTTTTTTTTTTGTCAAGTGTAGTTTGCTTCAGACATTCTGTAACTTTGACTCAGGAATTCTAGTGCTTGGCCTCGAGTCTCCCCAGGCACCTTCTGCTAAAGGCTCCAGGACAAGCCATTGTTCTTGGCTGCAGAGCAAAGCACATTCCTCACCTCTGGTCCTGTCCTGACTGCGCCAAGGGCACTGCATGAGCGATTTTCTGCTTGGTCTGCGTGCAGATTTGTTGCTGTTCAGGGCCACAGCTGGAATTGTTCTTCTTAGGGTGAGCAGGCAGAGAGGGCTCACAATGTTGCTGCACTCAGGATGCATTCTCTACAAACCTATGGCCCCTAGGAAAGCTTGTGTTTCCTTCTTGCTGCTTGGTGGAGACACTGTGATGATCTCATTGATCATTTCAGTGGGGATCTGGCTCTGTCCATCTTGCCACTCTACTCCCAGGAACTGGATCTCTCAGGCAGCTCCCTTGACTTTGCTCTTCTCGATGGTGAAACCTCCTTCCAGCAGAACATGGATGATCCTCTCTCCTTTCTCAAATACTTTTATTGCCCTGTTCCTCCACACAATGATGTTATTGATGTGTTGCAGATGTTTTGGAGCTTTACCCTTTTCCAGTGCAGCCTGGATCAGCCCGTGGCAGATGGTGGGGCTGTGTTTCCACCCCTGGGGCAGTCGGTTCCAGGTGTGCTGCACGTCCCCCCAGATGCTTCACTGATCTTTCTCACCTCTTCCCTTATCTCCCTTGTCTCTTCCTTAAACTCCTCTTTTTGCTCCTTAACCACAGCAGAGACATGAGCCTGCCTTGGGCTATTGATCACACTCTCATAATTTCTGAGCTTGTTGGTGACAGAACCCACTGTCTCTGGGTTGTTATCAGCATTAATTGTCACAGTCTTCTTGGTCTGCTTCTCTGGCACCCATTATTTGTGGAGGGGATTGCAGGAATAAAGGAAAAAGGAGCCCATCAAGTACTGAAGAGAAACAGTCACTGACAGGAACCAGTGGGTGAAGAAATGTGAGGGGGAAAAGGCTGAAAACATGAGGTGCCAAGTGTGAGAATGTGAGTGGAAGTAGGAGAGAAGTGCAAGGGAAGAAAAGGGTATGGAAACCTGAGTGGGAAAGGGTGAGAAATGTAGGGGAGAAAATGGAGGGAAATGTGAGGGGAATGGAATGATAACTTTACTGAGCAAGAGAGAAGAAACAGGCAGAAAATGTGAAGGGAATATTGTGAGAATCCTGAGGGGGATAGAGCGAGAAACCTGAGGGTAGAAAAAGGCAGAAAACCTGAGTGAAAAAAGGGCACAAAATGGGAGAAAGAAACTGTGAGGAACATGAGACTAAAGAATTTTAGATGTGACAGGAAAAGTGTGAGAAGCATGAGAAGAAAAGGCTGGGAAACATGAGGGGAAAAGTGACAAACATGTGGAAAAAACTTTGAGAAACGTGACTGAGTAAAGGAAACACGAGGGCACAAAGTAGAAAGGATATGAGATAGAAAAATTACGAGAAACATGAGGGAAGAGGAAGAACAGGAAACTAGTGGGACGGTGCAGAAATGTGAGAAGAAATGTGTTTGTAAAAAGTGAGCTGAAAAAAGTGACAGAAATGAGTAAAATTTGTGAGGAAACATGGCCAGGAAAACTGGGAGAATTGCAATTGGAATAGGAGGAAATGTGAGAGGGAAAAGGAAGGAAATGTGAAGAGAGAAAAGGGCAGGAGAGAAGGCAGTATTGGCATAACAGCTGTCATAATTCCTAACACATTCCCCCATACATTTGTCTATTTGGACAAGCCCAGGGCTTCTCTGTATGTACATCCCTCCCTCTGCCTTTATTCCTATTTGGAAGCAGCCAATCAGGCAGGATTTGCCTGGCTGCAGGAGCTGCTCCAAGCTGGAACGTGACTGGCGGTGCTGATTTCCAGAGGCTTCTGTGTCCCAGGGGGAGGCAGGGCAGGATGGGCTGAAAGGTGCTGGCGCTGCTGCTGCTCTGTGCCAGAGAGCCCCGGCTGGGCAGGGCACGGCGCCCACTGCGCTGGGGCTCTGTCTGCTGCCACAGCTGGGCACACCTGGGAACAGGGTATGGCAACCTGGGGAAACCATGGGGTTTGTGGGGCTGCATTGCTCTGCACACACCCAGGGCACCTGCAGCACAGAGAGCTTTGGGCCCCAGAAAGATAAACCAGAGGGGAACTGATGGAAAAGATTTAATTTTCCTTTCAATGGAAGTGACTACAGTGAAAGTTACCCAGCGGGACCCGATCTGCACTGCCAGCTCAGGGTGAGAAAGGTGGCATTACATATTTCAGTGCTGGCTGCATGGGAAATCACTTTTCTAAATGTGCTCGCTCCGAAATCTCACCTACTTGTTTGTAAGACACTCTCATTACTTTGCTGAAACTCACAGGCTCAGCATTCCCCCAAATTACTTGACATATTTTAATCACTTCTCAGCAATTATTAACAGGAGGTTAGGGGTTAATTGAGGGTCTCTGATCATCCTTTGGGGAATATCCCATCCCTCAAATTCTCCTCTGATGGTCAAGAGCCTCCTCAAATAATTTTCTTCCCCTTGAATGCATTCCAGCATCCTTCTTAGGTGGACCATGCTCTTTCTTCTCAAGGCTAACATAGCCACTTGCACACATTCATCACTAAAATTAAGGAAGAGAGAGCTCAACACTGTGTGTTAAAGCTAAAGGAATTCATTATTTATTACAGTTATACATTTTCTCAACACCTTCCTTCTCTGGGAATTGCACACAAGCATTTTGTCAATGCACCTTGGAAATGCTTGTGCAGACTGAAACCACTTTGGGTCTTTCTTTCACAATTTCAAAATCACCTGCTGAAACTCTTCTGCTCCCTTCCATATCAGTTCATTACTCAAGCACAAGCCTCAATTCCCTCTGTCAGATATGAGGTAATATTTTGCTGCAGCCGAAAGGTTATTAGAAAAAGGATGGAAGTTGTTGCTTCTAGGTGTTGTTATTTATGGTTTGGATTTGTTCTAGTAAATTTGTAGGGTGTTACTGTGAGCTAAGAGTGGGGCAAAGATGAACACCAGACCAAAAAGGAAGTAGGATGAGATGGGAGAGGACAGACATAAAAGTAGGGAGTCAGGAGATAACACAGGTTCTCTAGTTTTGTCATGATCCACTGAACCTGAGCGGGAGTCGTGATGGGTCATTTGACCCCAGGGTGAAAAAGACAAAAGGGAAGAGACTCAGGTTTGTTTAGCAGAAAGCAGCAATGCAGTTTATTGAGTGCCAACAATTCAGTTTTGTGTGTGTGTGTGTGTGTGAGGGAGGGAGAGAGAGAGGGAGGGAGAGAGATGAAGTAAAAAGGGTAGAGAGAGAGAGAGAGATGGGATACAGTTACCAACAGACCTGACACATCCTCGTGATCCTCCGACGAGACGAGATGCGTCTTCAATCCATTGGGGAAAAAGAGATCTCGGACTCTTCTTTAAGACAGTCACTTTTTATAGTCCTTTTCCAAAGTGAGTGGCCTCCACCCAAAAGGTGGGGAGATTTATGGACTATTGTGTGTGGAGATCGTAGCCCCATGACGCAGGAGCAGGGACAGGGTGCGATAACCAGCACCCTGCAGCGTCCCATGACAAGCACCAGGCACAGCTACAAACAGCCCTTGGCCCACAAGCATCCACCTCGGCCAGGCCAGAGCTCTGGTTCAGGGCAAGTGGAGCAATCTCAGGGCCCAGTCTCTGATGATGGTCCTGAGGCAGATCAGAGAAACTCAGACTGACTTACACCATGGGATAAGAAACCACAGCTATGAAGGAAAGAGCTTCATGTGCAGCTATGAGTTTTTTGAAACTGTGTGGTTTTGTAAGGCTGCCAAGTAATGGAAACAATAGGCTGATTCTGTAACTGGGGGGAAATTCTGATTTGGGGATGTGAGTGCTTGAGAGCTGTAACTGCTTGGGGCTGCAACATTATATGAGGCTGAGCTGTGAGAACAATCAATGACTTCAATAACTTCAATAACAAACTCTGATTTCAACTCCGACTTCAACTATGTTTTTTTTTCTTGCTTGGGCTTTGGCTTCCAGCTTGGATTACCCTGGAACTGAGCAGTAACTGCAGTGCCAGGAGGGTCCCGTTGGTGGCTCAGGAGCAGCTCCGTTGTCCATCAGCAATGTGCCCGCTCCTCCTGCACGCTGCCGCTCCTTCCCTTGCAGTGCCAGCAGGAGCTGCTCCCTGCCGCCGGCAGCTCCTCTGCCTGCAGTCCCTCCCAGGGCTGCCAGGACAAGCTCCCTCTTGCCTTGAGCCCAGTGCCTGCCTGCACCTTGGACTGGCTTTGCCAGGTCTCTTTTTTCAAATGTTTGACTCCCAGACTTCAGCCCCAGCCCGTTGGTTATTTCCATCACCAGGTAGATTTACACCATGAACGGTTTTGGTTTTACCTAAGAGGTGAATCATTAACATTGTGCTGCTTTCTTGCACCCAGTGTCCTCTTAGACCAAGAACTGTTCCTACAGCTTAGTTTGTGGCTATTCCTACACCATTTTATTCCACACTAAAGAAAATCTATCATATTCCTTACTAAATTGAGGCTGCAGCTTAGTGCTAATATGTGTGACAAGAGAATAAATGTCATAATCCCATTACATTTTTCCCCTCCTCTCCCCAGCCAGGGTGCTGCCTGAGGGGGTTCTAGACATGGACCACAACTCACAGACAAATAACCTCAGACAGGTTCTATTACCCACAGATTGACAGACCTGTGAGGAATTGGGTGCCACAGCCTGTCATACACTCACCAGTGCTTAATGATCACTGAAGATATTGGGAAAACATTGATGTGGTCACTCATCATGGAAATGAGAAGTGCCCCAAAGCCAATTGCAGTTTCAAAGGGAAATTTATTACAGACTGTTACAACTGCAATGCTTTTATATGATGACCAATTTCAGGTCAATGATGGGTACAGAATGGTACAACTCTGCTGACTCTACAGATAAGGATTGAAATATCCATTTGCTTTGCAGGGAGTTCTTAGGAATGTGTGGCTCTGCTGCCATCCCAAATCTGTGCTTTCCTTGCCCAGCCTGAGTGCACACAGGGCATGTGCTGGGCATGGCTGGAGATTTTCATGGCCAAAATCCCCCAGCATCATCACCTTTACATCTGCTCATTGCTTTGGATAGCACAAATCACACAACACCCATCTCAGCTGGCAAATGCCATTTCTTGCAGATTGTTACAGCTGCACTGCTGATCAACACATACAAGAACCGATTTCAGTTGAAAAATGTCATTTATTACAAATTGCTACACCCACGCTGACAATACAGAACTATACAGATCTCAGTTAGTGATGTAAAAAAGAGATTTATTACATTACTAAAAGAATGCTACTGCAAAAATATACAAATATCAACTTAGTTAATAAAAACTTAGTTTATTGCCAACTCTAACAACTCACTATACACCAAGATCACTTAGGTGCTTTAACAACTTAATTTATTACATACAAGCTTACAGCCCATATAAACACGAAATATGTCCTCCCTCTAAATAGCCCTACACTAAGAACTCAACAGATAATGTTATACAAACTATAGTACTCCATACATGTTTATTTAAATTATATACATATGTATGCAACATATATAAAATATATATAAACTACTATAACAATCTACTGGTCCACATATAGATTAAGCATCACATATTACATACTATATATAAATAGATAATAATAAACAAACCCATCATTATACAAATAGCACCTCTACCAATCTAATATACCCATTGCAACTACATCAATGCAAATAACAGCTATACATCTCCCCATAAATGAAATACCATATGCATATAAATATATCAATATACAAAGAAAAACATAAAAATAGAACATATATACCTATGAAAATACAAATACATCCATTTAAAAGTCATATACAGATAACTGCATCAATACAAATAGTTTATCTACACAAATGAAAACCCAGGATATAGAACTAAAGTCAGATATAACACACACATGTATTTACACAAGTGACATTATTAGATATATATATACACATATATGGAAGTACAACATATATGTATATATATATACACATATCTATACATAGCACATCTAAAATATAATAGAAATATGGAATATTCCTATACAAATAGCAACCCACATAAGAAAATATCCATATAATTATCCCTCTCTACGTTCAAGCTCATGTATCTTTAAAGGGAACTCAAAGCAGAAAATCGGATTCCAGCATCCCCATCTTCAAATCCTCTCCCTCGGTCTCCTCGTCCCATGCAGAGCAGCTCTCCTGGACAGGGACAGCAGATGGGACATCTGGGAAGCAAAGAGAACACTGAGTCAGGAGCAGGGCCTTTCCCTTGGCAGCATCTGCACTTCCACCAGGGAAGAGAAAATCTCAGAGCCCCTCCAGGATTGCTGGAAAGCAGCAGCAGGCCGAGGGGCCAGGGTGTGGCGAGCGCAGCGCGGCGGGACTGTCCCGCAGCCCCGGCACAGCCGGCACAGCTCCCGGGCCCTGCCGGCACAGCTGCCTTGCCCCAGGACAGCCCCTGTGCCGGCCGGGGCAGCTGCGCTGAGCAGCCCCAGCACGGGCAGGGCCGCTCCTGCCCCTGTGCCGGCCCCTGCCCACGGCCACAGCCCACGGCACCCTCACCCCACCCTGCCCCACCGGCCCTGGGGCCTCACCAGCCTCTGTGCCAGCAGCAGCTCCCTGCTCACTGCTCTTGCTCGGGGCCTTTGGCTTCTCCCTGCTGGCTCCTGTCACTCCTCCTGCTGTCTTCAATGTCTTCACTGCAGATGTGGCAAAAACGGAGCCTCAGGAATTGGTTCCATGCCTGGCAGAGCTGCAGTCCTGGACCCCTCTGTGCTCCCTGCTGGCCCCTCCATCCCCTCAGCCCTGCCAGGCTCTCAGCAAACCCCGAGTCCCCTTCAGTTTCTTCAGACCCCACAGTCCTCTCACCCCCTCAGTCCCTTCTGACCCATCCCATCCCCTCAGACCCGTCACCCCCTCAGCCTGTGCCACTTCCCTGTCACCTCAGTGCCACCATTGCCCTCTGCTGCCCCACACCCTCAGCCCCAGCAGCACCTCAAGGTCACCGTCCCTTCAGTGCCAGCGCCCCCTCAGCCCCTCAGTCTCACCGTCCCTCAGCAGCTCCTCAGGGGACTCTGCCTGGGGCCACCGGCAGCTGCCACCGCTCCAGGGACACCCGGGGCTGGAACTGCTGCTCCGCCCGGCCCGGCCCCAGCTCGGACCAGCACAGGAAGAGGTGACAGAGGGGCACAGGGGACAAACAAGAGATGGAAAAGGATCAGAGAGGGGAAACACCTTAACAATGCACCCTAGCCCTACACAGCTCAATCTGTGGATCTAAATTCTGTTTACCTGTAACTAAAATAAATATAAATATAAATATAAATATAAATATAAATATAAATATAAATATAAATATAAATATAAATATAAATATAAATATAAATATAAATTTATTACTAGTAATAAGAAATAATAATAACATATATAGAGATATTAATATTACCCTATACATATATAAATGCAAATCTGAAAATCTATAAAAGTAACTACATGGTTTTAAAAATATAACTATAGAAGTCTATAAATGTATCTATAAACAGAGGGGTTCCACCTGCCCGATGGTCACAGGCTCTCCCCCGGTTTCTCCCTGGCACGCAGGGCAGCCCTCCTGGCAAGGTAGATCAGATGGATATCTGGGAAGCAAAGGGAACACCCAGTCAATATTGGCCTCTGTTCATCTTTCCCTTTGGAAGTTACTGTCCTTCTGTCAAAGACTGTAAGAGATGGCCTGGAAGGCAGACTCTCAATTGGGAATTTCAGGCCTGCTCTTTAAAGAGCTGGAATCCTTCCAAGTTTTCAAAACTTCTCAACTTCTGAAGTTTCCCAATAAACTCACAGCACTCACAGCGCAAATGGCTCCCATGAGAGCTTGAAACACACAGTCCCAGCTCCCACAAAGAAGCCCAGCCTTGTTCTTTCTCTGTGCTGACAGAGAGACCTCATTCCTCACTGAAATGGCTGAGACTGAAGGGTGCTGTGAGCTGAGTTATGAATCCAAATTGGGATACCCAGCTTGGTGACACAAATCCCACAAGGTCAGGTTTATTCCTGGCTCTCTTGCCACACCAGAGGACTCAGTGTCAGAGCCTCTGGAGAAGCGAGGAGGGCAGGGCTTGGGGAGGTTGTCTCGGTGCAGGATTTGAACTAAAGGCATGTGAAGCACCAATGCTGAAACCAAGAACTCAACTCATCTGATCTCCCTGCCTGTCAGAAGCAGGCTCAGAGCAGCCCTCTCACATCTCTCTAAACCAATGGGGGCTCTCTCCTTACCAAGCTCCTCGGGTTCTTGGGAACTGTTCCCAGAGCTCTCAGTGCCAGGCAAACCTCCCTCTGCTGCAGCATTGTTCATAGGCTCCCCTTCTGAAGGCTCAGAGGCAACATTAATATTCCCCTTGGAAGAGAAACAGAAAGAAATAAACCCTTCTCACCAGTTACACAATGCATCCGTGGCACACATACCTAATCTCTTGTTCCTAACAAGAAATCTGGGCCACAAACACCTTCAAAATTCAGATTTGACTCCTCCAACATGGTCCAAAAGCTGTCAAAGCTGACAATGCTGAATGTGGGGGTGACACTGAACACATGGATGGCTGCTAAGGAAGGAGTCCTGCCAGTTCCTGGATCAGGGAGGTGCTCCTCCCTCCACAGCCCTGTGCAGAACAGTCTCATCCAGGCTGCAGCTTTGCAGAGACTGCATGGGAACACACATCTCTTCCCATACAGATGCCCAACAGCAAGGTGATTGAGCTCTGGAACATGGAGAGCAAGACTGGGCAGTTTGTCCAGCTAAGGATTTCCCAGATAGAAACTGGACTGCAGGCACCACGTTACTGAGAGGACAAGAAAGCTGCAGCTCCAGCCCATCCCCAAACATGGCTCTGGGAGCACCTACACACACGGCAGGGCTCACACAGCAGCAGCAGCTGCAGCCCAGCCCTTGCTTTGCCTTGGCCTTCCAACACAAAAGAGGCAGAGCCCACATCTGCTGCTGCAACAGAGGCACCTCTCACATGCCCCTCCCTGCATGGGACACTTTGCCTTCAGTGCCATTCTCCAAACACTCTTCTCTTCTTTCCCATCAAACAAAGACTGGTAGAATGCACAAAGCTTTCACTTCCTCATCACAAATGGCCCCACAGGAGGAATTCTTCCCAGGAAAAGGAGCACTCAAACTTGGCCAACACAGGCTCACACCTCTCATCCTCACTCAGGGGAGTGATTTTCTCATTCCTCTTCTTTTAGAAACCTTACTTTACCAAGAAAATCCTTCCCTGTCCATTCACAACTGAATTCAAGAAGCCTTTGCTTCTCAGCCAAGTAACAACTTGTAAAAGCTCTCAGTCAGCCCCTTTCATCCCTCTTCAGCAGAGTTACCTGAGCAGAGGGAGACCTTTCAGGCAGGGAGGACGAAAGCATCTCCTCCAGTGTCTCAAGCACCATGTCCAGATCCAGCGGGGGCAATTCCTCTTCCCCAGGAGTATCCCAGAGCCACCTGGGGGCTCTCCATGGTGCATAACCAGCATAGCCAGCTGCAGCACTGGGGGCTGAAGTGCCTGGAGTGGCTGCAAGAGTTCAAACACATTGGTCAGGCTCCAGAATGTGGCTTTGGGACACGGAGCTCTATGCTGCCTTGGATCAAACACCACAGGAAGCACACAGCAACCTCAATTCCAGAAACATACTCAAACTTCACAGGGAATTGGGAGAGTGAGCTCTCCCTCTTAAAAAGTCTTTCTTCTAAATGATATATATGTATATTAAAGGATGGATTCTAAAATTGATCTACACATACACAAAAGCACTTTATAATCACTGCCTTTTCTATCTCCCCATCAGCTTTTGGAGTTGGTGGCTTTGCAGTTTCTCATAATAACAGACCACAGAAGCGGATTCACCAAGGAAGAGCCCACATCTGCAGACACACATCCTAAACTTAAACTGTGAGTTTCTTCTAAAAAGTATCCTTGTGGGTGAGGCTGAATTCTATAGCTGCAGCTGCTCCAGGGATGCACAGAGCTCATGGAATTTTAATAACATTATCTGAAGGAGAGACAACCTGCAAACTCTCAATATCCTATCAGGGTCCTAGTTTGACTAGATTTTAAAAAAGAGTTTACCTGACACTGACCAGTCGTGGACAAAGGTTATTTGCCTTGCCCTTGCACCCCTACAGAGAGGCTGTCTGGAAAATGCAAAGAACCCACTCCAAAATGGCAGCAAGGACAGAAAAAGCAGATTGAGGTTAATTTTGTTGTCATGGTTGTATTTCCTAGCACACTTGACATTTCTACCTGACTTGCACTTGAGATCAACCCATGACAGAGCACAGCAGGAAAATATTTCAGTCAATTTTCATGATTGTTCAGAAAAGCAAGGATAGAAACTCTTCCCCTACCTGATGGCCAGTAGGATGGCAAGTGCTGCTCAGGAAATGTGCAGCTGCTGCTCTCTGGAACTGTCACCAAAGTGCTTTGGGGGTTCACGGGACCTCGTGGAATGACAGGCTCAGGCTGGAATTGAAATGTGTCTGTGCCTGGCTCCACTGATGAAGCCCCAAGAGGTCCAGAGGTGACAAACGCTTCCTCAGGAGGTTCTGGGGAAGCCTCACAATCTTGAGCAGCTGCACTCATCCTGGAGGGGCCTGGAGGCACCTCTGAATCCCCAGGTGAGGCAGCACTGTTGGCTGGGCTGTGCTGCTCTGAAGCTTTGCAGCTGCTGCCCTCTCGAAGGGCCCTGCAGGCAGCTTCAGGGTCGATGCGAGCCAGCGGAATGGTGAGCTTGCGCAGATTAAATTTGCGGATGAGCTCCCTTGATGGTTCCACTGGTGAAGCCCCAGAAAGTCCAGAGGAGGCACAGACTTTCTTGGCAGTTGGTGAGGAAGCCTCAGACTCCTGAGCACCTGCACATCCCTTGGAAGGGCCTGGATGCAGCTCTGAATCCTCCTGTGAGGCAGCAGCAGCAGCAGCGAGGTTCTGGCCTGAGGGAGCTATGCAGCAGTGAGGGAAGAAGAAAGGAAGCAAAGGGAAGGCTGGGTCACTATTGGGCTTTGCATGGCCTTTGGCAGCAACTGCAGTTCTGCCAAGGAAGATAAAAGCTCCCATTCTCCCAAGCAGAGTGAGAAAGAAATAATGGAAGAAAAAAACACATTCTAGGGCTATTCCACACCCAGTTCCCTGCCTGCTTAACTCTCCGCTGTTGGTTCAACTGTCTTGGGAAACTGTCCTGCTGCCATTCCTTGGCAGGAAGCAACTGCCAGAAACCCAACTGCCAGGTCTTATCTCCTCCACTCCAAAGGGAATAAAAACTTTAGAATCACAGCCTTTCCTATCTCCCCATCAGCTTTTGGATTCAGCTGCTTGGGTTCCTCATCACAAATGGCCACAGCAAGTGGATTCACCCAGGGAGAGCCCAGATCTTCAGGCACACACGGTGAAATCAAACTGAGTTTATTAAAAAAAGCAACCTTATGAGTGAGGCTGAATTCTGCAGCTGGAGCTGTCCTGGGAACCCAGCTGAGATTTCAATGGCACAGCTTGATTTTCAGGGCAGACAGTCTTAAACAGCTGCTGCATCCTATCCCCATACTTGTTTGGATTCACTCAAAGAAAGAGGGGAGTTCAGCCAACACTGACCACTTGTCAGGCAATAATTTTCACTTCACCCTTCTACCTTTAAAGACAGCCTGTCTGGAAAATGCCAAGAACATCCTCCAAATCTGCAGCAAGAACAACAATAACAGACAGAGAATCAGTTTTCATGGTCCCTGTTCCTAGGATACTTGGCATTTTCTACCTGATTCTCACTTCATATCTAACCATGACAGGGCACTGCAGGAAGATACTTCAAAGGGTCACTAAACACGATCTGTTTGAAAGGCAAGGGTAGAAACTCTTTCCATACCTGATGGGTCATTGGCTGGGCTGTGCTGCTCTGAAGATTTGCAGCTGCTGCCCTCTTGAAGGGCCCTGCAGGCAGCTTCAGGGTCGATGCGAACCAGCGGAATGGTGAGCTTGCGCAGATTAAATTTGCGGATGAGCTCCCTTGATGGTTCCACTGGTGAAGCCCCAAAAAGTCCAGAGGAGGCACAGACTTTCTTGGCAACTGGTGGGGAAGCCTCAGACTCCTGAGCACCTGCACATCCCCTGGAAGGGCCTGGACGCAGCTCAGAATCCTCCTGTGAGGCAGCAGCAGCAGCAGCAGCAGCAGCAGCAGCAGCAGCAGCGAGGTTCTGGCCTGAGGGAGCTGTGCAGCAGTGAAGGAAAAAAAAAGGAAGCAAAGGGAAGGCTGGGTCACTATTGGGCTTTGTAAGGCCTTCAGCAGCAACTGTACTTCTGCCAGAGAAAACTCCCATCCTCCCAAGCCGAGTGAGAAATAAGTAATGAAAGAAAAAAAAACATTTTCTGGAGCTATTCAACACACTTCTTAGCCTGTTTAACTCTCCCCTGTTGGTTCAACTGTCGTGGAAAAGTGTCCTGCTGCCATTCCTTGGCAGGAAGCAAATGCCAGAAACCCAACTGCCAGGTCTCTTCCCTTGTATTCCAAAGGACCAGGAGGCTCCCTCCCGCTGGGTCTGACCACGACCGAGCCCTCGGCTCACACGCACTCACGGAGAGCTCCCCAAGCATCCCAGGGCCGGGCACGGAGCAGCACCAGCCACGGCGCCGCTCCTGCCCCTGTGCCGGCCCCTGCCCACGGCCACAGCCCACGGCACCCTTGGCGCCCGCAGCTCGCAGCCCGTTTCACCGGCTCTGGGGGGCAGCCCGGCACAGCAGGCGGGCAGCGGCCGCTCCGTGTGCGGCTGCTGGAAGCGGCCGGGCTGCCGGCTGCGCACCTCCAGCCCCGCCGCCAGCCGCTGCCTGTTGGCCCTGGTCAGGCGCTGGATGCGGAGCAGCAGCTCGGGGCGGTCGCGCACGAAGTTGGCATTCGTGTAGTGGAGCCAGCCGCCGGCATCGCCCGGCACCTTGTGGAAGCCGTAGAGGTTCAGCTGGCGCACGAAGCTGCCGAAGTGCGTGGCTTGGAAGGAGTCCGGGCCCGGCCCCGCCCCTTCGCCGCCCGCTCCGTGGGTGCCGCCCGGGCTGAGCAGCTCCCGCTCCAGCAGGGAGCGGTCGATGAGCAGCCCCTGGCCCCGGCTGTCCCAGCGCACGGAGCGGACGCGGGGGCTGTTCGCCAGGCGCCACAGCTTGGCGGGGAAGGCGCCGGCGTTGAGCGCGGCGGGCAGCGGCAGCTCCGCCATGGCGCCGATCGCCGAGTGCGGCCACAACGCCCGCGGCGCGCGGCCTGAGGGGGGCGCTGCGCTCGGCCCCGCTCGTGGCCCCGCGCGGGCCGGGCTCGGGTGGGTCGCGAGCAGAGTTCCCGCTGGGAGCGGACAAGGCCGGACGGGAGAGGGCAAAGGAAAAGAGACACTGCACACATTCTCTGGGCCCCTTTCCCAGCCAGCTGGCTGCTGCTGTCTCACTGCCTCTGCCTGTCTGCGGCAGATCTAGCACATTTCTTATTTTGTGGAGATGGAAGCAGCAGCAGGAAGGGGCAGCAGTTCTGTCAGCATTTCCATCAGAGCTAAAGTCCTGCTGCCTGGAAGGATGTTGCTTTACCCGAGGGATTAATGGCTTATAGTGACAGTGAACTCACACTGCTGTCTTCACCAAGGGGTTTTGCATTTTCCTTTCCCTTTATTCTCTTTGTTTAGCCACAATCAGGGGAGAGTTAGAATGTAAAATCCCTCCCACAGCCAAGTCTTTTCAATACAATCCAACAAAGTTGATCTTGCAATGAGCTGCTTAGTGTCACTTGTTCTTTTTATTTAAATAGTCTCTTGAACAGGAAACAGTTTTCAGAGCAGGAAAAAATAGACCTATTTCTTCCATCTATTTTAATTCATGCCGGTTTTTTATTTCTTTATATGGTTAAATCATGAGGGCTCAAGTGGTGGAATATTTATGTATTTGGTGGAATGGCAGGAGCTCATCCCACACACACAGTGGATATTTTCCTTACATCCAGCCTGTCTTGAGTTCTGGCTGACTCTGCCTTCTCTTGTCTCCTCTCAGGTCCTTTGTGAGGAGCCCAGCCCTGTCCCTGCAGCCGCTGCCCTGTGGGTGACATGCTGGCACAGGGATTGTTGCTCTCATCACATTCTGGAGCATCTTTTGGAGTGAGTGTTTTTCAAGGTGCCCTGTCATCTTTTCCTCTGTGTGCTGGCTTTCTCACAAAAATTGAAACCCACTACCCAGAAAATCTCTTCCCATGTCATCTTACACAGCTTCAGACAGAGCCTGAATTAGGAATGCTCCTCCTCGCTGGGATGGTGTTTGTCTTTCTTTAAACACAGTGTAACAAACCTCACAAAAATTGTCCCAGCAACTGACTTACAACGAAATTTCTAATGAGGAGGCCAAAAGGAGAAGACAGGAGTTCAGAAAAGAAGGGACATCTCTCTTCATGTTGCATGGCCCTTATTTTCCTCATGTCCATTTATGTGCTGCTTCATCCAGAAAAGCCTCTTTCTTCAGGCCTCCTTTGCACTCTCTATGGGTCATTGCAGTCAGTTGTTTTCGTTGGCTGCTCAGGAAAATTCTCACTAAATGGAACCCCACATGTCCCACAGTTTTGTAGCCTAGTGAGGTCAAACATTTACAGTCCAAATTATATTTTAATCAATAATGGCCAACATTAAAAATCCAATTTTTTCTAAGTAGTACTTAGAGAAAGCATTCCTGAAATTGTGCCCCCTCACGACTTCAAAACAAACTAAGCAAAGAAAATAAATAATTTAAATTGTGGATTGATACAGTGTGGTGATAGGAGAACTAACCTGGAAAAGTCTGGAATTTATTAATGGCCTACCCTGGAGGATATTCAGGTGCATGCTGTGTACAGGACAATTCTACTGCTCCACTCTTTTGAGTAGTTCTCAGAAATATTCCTAATAAAAAACACATTGGTAATTCTGTGCAGATAACAGAACTGAGATCTGCAGATGCACACAAGTGCAAGTTCTCTGTAATACAAGAAAACATACTGGAATTTGTGAACAGGTGCTATTCCACCATTACTTGAAATTGCACTGCAGCATAACACCATCACAAATCCCAGCTATTCGTCTTTGTGCATCACTGAACATTAACATTTCCTAAATATCTTTTTCAAGAGCACCTGTGCTCTGTAATTTTATGGCAACACAATGAAGAATATGACAGATTTAGTTTCATGCGTCTTCCTAAATTCTCATTTATTATCTGCAGTAATTAGACTATTGTTTACCTGCTCTATTTTTGTAGAGGATGTAATTGCAAAGTGAATTTAAAGCACGCTTGGCTTATCATTCTGCTGAAACCCAAACAGGCTTTCCTTTGCTAAAAATAGCTGAAATTGTTCTTTACGCAACAAATTCATTTTGCAAACTATGCAAACACAAACACCAGATTAAAATTTCTACATGTGCAAGAATACATATGTAAAATGAGCCCATGGAAATGGAAGTTATATCTTGTCAATGAAAGGCAATACAAGATTTCGGTCTTACCACCAGCAACACTTTATTCCAGAAGAGCAACCAGTGAAAGTGCTGAAATATTTGCTCTCTGTGATCATCTGTAACCAGGCAGGTGTTCTCACAGCTGTCTACAGCATCTGTCTCACTTTAATCATTTGATTGATATTTCAAGAGGACAAAAATATCTCTTGAAAAAGAGCTGTATTTTAAGTGTATACCAAGCTAGAAAAGCTTGTGCCTTCAAAAACCACAACAAAATTACACTTGATGTAACCCAGCTGGAAAATTTAACAAGTCCCATTAGATCTCTGCTGCTCTGTAGGAAGATGCTACTACATTGCATCAGGAGTCTTCTGACTTTACTAGGGGAGAGAAATGCTCTATTGCTACTGAAATTCACTTTCTTTGAAGTCAGCTGGGTTAACAATAGAAATATTTTCCCAAAGCCAGTGCTGCAGCTCACGATGCAGCAATGTGTGATCTGCACACATATTATGGGTTTGGAGGAGAGCTTGGTGCTGTGGGAAAGCTGGTGAGAACACATTTGGGGTTTGCTCCTGAAAAGTCCTAAGCACAGCCACAGCAATTTCAGTGGAAGTTGAGGAGGCTCACAGCCTTTACACAAAGGAAGGGCTTCCTGTAAGGCTTTCCTTGCCTCTATTTGTTTAATCCCCAAGTGCAGCATTTTTCTATGACATTTCTCTTCTGACATTAATTCTCCATCCTGGCACTTGCTTTAAGGAAAATGTTGGTGTGGTATGACAGGATTGGAGTCCTGAGTTCAAATCTCATGGCACTATGGATGGGTCACTTTCTTTTCATCAAATTATACCACAGTCATTTTAGAATTAATCTGATAGTAAGTTGCTGAGTCCATGGACATCCTTTGCATGGAAATCTCAAGAGAACTGGGTCCTAAAACCTTTATTGATCTCCTGTAGGCATGCATATGCTGTTGGATGTATTCAAGAGCATGGAAATACCATTGCTAAATTGCTTTCAAGGCACTTTATTGCAGCAATTGTACTGGATCCTGTAATACCCAGAAAAAAGGAAAAGTAGAATAACCTCTAAATGGCCAAGGAAAGAATTACATTCATTACTGAGTGCTCTATGCAGCTCACTTAGAAATATGACTGGAGTTGCCACAGAGCACACCAAGACCTTCCTGAATTACTGTTCTTTCCAAGGACTTTGCAATAAACACATGATTAATCCCTCCTGTTGGAATTATAAAGTTTTAATTTGTTGCTTTTCTTAGTCAAATATAAAACTGGGGCAACTTGAGAAATAACAGGGTTTGCATGTAGCAAAAACTGTATCTACTTTTGATGTCTTGTATTTATTTAATGGTTCACTTGTGTGGAATATTTCTTTGCTACAGACCTGAAAAAAAAGCACTTAGATATCAATATTTTTATAATATGTGTTTTTAAGGCAGGATAATTCTATTATGCTTTTTTGCCTGGCAGTAACAAAGCATCCTTCAAATCTCATTTCTGAATATAAACTGAACCATGATTTTCAGGTCTTCTATTACTGTCCAGTAATATATTACACAAAAGTTCTTATTCAGGAAATGCTTCTAAGTACAAAAAACTAATTTCAAAGTATTTTTCCCTAATATAGCTTATACTATATAGTACAGGTGCACAATCCAATACTGCAGCCCCCCTGGACTGAGGAAAAATCCCAGAGGTGGATTTTTGAGGTGATTCCCCAAATTCTGGGAGACTGAGCCCAAATGCCCAATTTTGACTAAAACCACCTCGTCCTACGTGTATTTTGAGGGCTCCCTTCGTCATTTTTGAGGTGAAATTCCCCAATTTTTTTCCCCAAATCACTTTTATTTAGAATTTTTTTTAATTTTTAAGGTGCACCCCTCCCCCCAAATGCCTAAAACCTCCCCAGAAAATTCTGAATTAATTCCCGCAATGTCCACACAGACACAGGGGAAGGTTCTGGTGGGGTTTAATGATTTAGAGGGGAAAATGTCCTCAAAATTTTTGAGCTCTTCCCGCTGAGTCCTGGGTGTCCCTGGAGGGTCCCCAGGGGTCTCGGTGCCCTCCAGCATCTCCTTGTAGCAGCACTTAAAAAACTGACCCAGGGAGGGAAATTCTGGGACGAAGAACTGAAACAAAAAAAAGACAAAAATGAAAAAATCCCTCCCCCCATCCAAGAAAGGAAAAAAATCCTGAAAAAACAGGGAAAAAACCGTGCCAAAACAAAACAAAAAAAACCAAACCAAAAACAAGGAAAAAACCTAAAGAAACCACGAACCCAAAAAAAGCCCACAAAATCTACAAATGCCCCCCAAAAAATCCCATAAAAACCCCCTCAAAAACAACCCCCTCCTAAAACCCTCAAAAAATTCCCAAAACACTAAAAAAATAAAAAAGTATTTTTAAAATCCCTAAAGAATGCCATAAAACAACCTTAAAAACATTCCACAAAACCCCAAAATCCCACTTTAAATACACCCAAAAACGCCAAAGTCCCCCAAAGGCTCCCCAAAAATATGATATATCCTTTACAAAACCTCAAAAACCCACAAAATAGAAATAAATTCCTTTAAAATTCCAAAAAACGCAAAAAAAAATGAAACAAAAACTTGAAAAAATCCCTAAAAAACACCCCAAACCCACCTTATAAAGACAGTTACAGGGTAGGGTTGGTTGTGTAGGAGCATGCAGGGGAAGACAGAAGGAAAAGAAGGGAAGGGAAGATAGGGAGAGAAGTATAGAGAAAAAGAAACATAGAAGACAAGAAACATAAACGAAACAACAAAGACAGCCCAGTCCGCCCACCAGCAGCGTCGAGGAGCAAATGGCGCCGCTGGACTCTCCCCGCCATTTAAATCCCCTCAGCCCCGCCCCGCGCCAACCCTGGGAGCCCCAAATTCCGCCGCTCCCGGTGCCCCCATCCCGCGGGGATGCAAAGTCCCCGCAATCCTCAGCGGAGAGCAGCGCCCGGCTCCCCCTTCCCCGTGTCCGCACAGCCCCGGGGCTCCTGCCCGCCGCACCCCTGCGGAACGAGCGGGGCTGGATCACGGGAGGACCCGCTCAGCCGGGGCCGGGCACGGTTCCACTCGGGCTGCTTCTCCAACACCTGCCAGGTGAGATGCTGCCCCTCCCCCTTGCTCTGCAACTCAAAAATGCTCTGCAATGGTAAAACCTCTTCTCTTAAAATTCAGCTGAGAACTTTCCTATTTATTTCCAGATTACAGACTATATTTGGGTTGAGAGGGATCCTAAAAATGTGACTCTCAAGTACATGGTACATTTGAGAATTGAGCTCACAACCTTAGCATTACCAGGACCCTGCTCCAACTGACTGAGCTACTCTATGGGTTATGAGCATGAACCTCCCAAGGATGGGAATTCTTGGCACCAACAAGGGAACTGCAGCTCCTCTTCTGCTAAAGCTGCTTTACACACCAACCCCTGCCATGGCTGTAGGGTAGAACAGGCTAGTAACCAACATGACAGCACCAAACTCTTCCCATAACCCTGATTTTCCTGCCCTTTCCAGGATTTCCCCAGCACCTGTAAATTTGCTTTTGCACTGTCCCTTTGCATGGAGAAATGAGCAGAAGACGTCCTGAGGCTTCCCTTGCTGCATGACCAAAGTTCTTCTGGAGTGTGGCAGAGGGCATTTCCTACAGGTGAGCCTTGTCAAAATGATGGCAGCTGGTGAAGCTGGGGCTGCTTTTGTGGCCCAGAGCTGCACAGAGGCCTCAGTGTCTCCTGCTCGTTGCCAGCAATGTTCCTTGGTGTTTGTGTGTGTCCCAGCTGCAGGGAATGTGGGGCAGGAGGAGGCTAGGAGCCCCTGAAAGGGACCCAGCAGCTCTTGTCGTTGGGCTCTGCAGGGGAGGGGCTGTGCCCAGCACATGTCCCGGGGATGGCGCTGGGGTGCCCGGCCAGCGCTGGCACGGACATGGCTCAAGGGCTGCCCGTGGCTCCTGGGCCAGGGGCTGCTCTGAACAGGCACCTGGAGATGCTTCAGCCTGGATACAGGCCACTGACAGCCCAAAAGCACCCCAAGGAACAGCTGGCATTTCCTGGTGATGGCAGCACGGGCTGCTTGCAGAGGGGCTCAGACAGCAATTCCTTGTTCCAGCCTCCCAGTGCTCCCATGCAGCTGCCAGGTATGTCCCAGCCACCCCAAATCCCTTCCCTTCCAGCCTGAGGCCATCACCCAGCAGCAGCATTAAAGCCAAGGCCATCTTCCCTCACAGATATTTAATCCCAGCATTATCCTGCAGAGATGCCTTAACATCAAAGGTTTGGGTGGGATGAAGTTTTGTTTGGATGAAGGTGGAAGTTTCCAGGGAGCCAGCTGGAAGTTCAGAAGGGATGGAAAGCTTTCACAGGTGGGTCCCACTGGAGGCAGGGATGTGCATCCTTTCCTGAGGGAAAAGAACTCACAGTGGCCACTGCTGAAGCTCTGAAAGGAGCTGATGTCCTCCCATGGGCATGGGGGCTGCCTTGGCACGGGCTGGGAGCGCCTCTGGCCCTGCCTTCTCCTGCTTGAACACATCACCTGGAGCCTGAGCTCAGGGGGGCTAAATCAGGTGAATTCCAGGCAACTCTGTCAAGTGCCCCTCAGGGACATGGGTGGGGCTGGGGAATGAAGGTTTAAATAGCAAATTCTTTGGAATATATGCCTGTCCCGATGCTGCTGAGCTTCCTTGGAAGCTCTGCTGGTTCCTGGCACAGCTGGTATTCAAGCAGCAGCTCTGCATGGGAATATCCACCCTCCATGAGGCACTGTGAGGTTAGGACAGCGGGAATTGAGCAGGGAATTTGGGGCTATGGGATAATTCATGGGAACTAGCAAAGCTGACAGTGAAACCTAAATCTGGGCACCGCACAGAGAACAATCTTTGTGCTGCCCTGTCAGCTCAAGGCCCTGGGCTGGGAAGTTTTGGGAGTCAAACATATGGAATTATACAAATCCCTGACTCTGGGCTGTGATCACCCAGAGAGATAATCCAAGTCCCAAACAATTCTTCCACAATCCAATCTGATGGAAAGTACCCTGTGCTTTTCCTACCAGCTCCTGAGCAGTGTCAGGGCCACCACAAGGGCTTTAAAATCCAGATAAACCCCAAATCCCACACAGTGACTAATCCAAGTGAAGAACTGCATTGTTGTCTGCGGGATCTCTTGGTGTTCTCGGACGGTTCCTAGGGACAAACTCCAGAGCCCAGTATAAGCTGATGGTTACAGTAACAATTTATTACACACACAGAGAGGGCGTGGGTATTGAGAAATCCTACCGAGGGCTGCCTGCTACAGCCCAAAGTAGGACAGGAATTGGGAATGGGATATTGGGATAGAAAAAGGATAGTATAATGAAGGGAGGGAGGAAGAAAGAAATGAAAAGCAGAGGGTAAGCGTGAGGAGGAGAGAAAGGAGGGTGAGGGGTTACGAGAGAGAGAGGGGGAGGGGGAGTGAGGAGCGAGGAAAGAGAAGGGAAATGAGGGAAGTAAGTAAGGTAAGAGAGTTAAGAGAGAGAGAAAAAGAGTAAGAGAGAAGAGAGCGACTTCCCATTTACAACACTTTAAATTTCTTTCTACTATGAATATTTAAATTTTCACTAACCAATCTAATACAAAATACAAATTCTGTCGCATTTACATACAGCCTATAGGAGTTTTTGTATTACCATAGTGTGTTGTACTTTAACCTTTAACAAGGACTTTGACCCGTTTGTAGCAGGAGTCATTGTTTCATCCAGGAGGGGATTACCTAGCAGGCCACTCCATTGTCTTCTAGTTACTGAGTAACTAAAGCTTGGTGTCTCAAAAGTGGCTATCATTTCAACATCATTTTCAGAATTTATGCTTTCATATTTGTGGGGTTTCATCATTTCATTCTCCCCAACACATGGAATACCTGAAAACTGTCCCAAAACACCCCAAATCCAGGAGCAATGCCCCAAAATACCAGAGAAACACCTCAAAACCACCCCTGAATACTTCACTACTGCCTCAAAACCCCAGAGAAATGCCTCAAAACCACAACTCAATACCCCAAACTGCCCAGAAATGCCCCAAATTCCTTCAGGCCACCCCAAAAATCCTATGGGAACACCCCAAAATCCCATAGAAATCCCCTAAAATCCCACCAAACCACCCCAAAATCTCTCCAAACCACTGCAAAATGCTATAGAAACACTCTAAAATCCCTCCAACCCCCCCCCAAAATCTCCCAATGCTGCCCCTAAAATCCCAGAATTGCCCAAAATCAGATCAAAATACAAAAAAATCCCAGAAAACTGTCCACAAATCCCATTGAACTGACCCTAAATCCCATACAAATACTCCAAAATCCCCCAGAACCGCCCCAAAAATGGTCCTGACCCTGTCCCAAAGCTTCCACCTGCCCCCACTCTCCCAGGTAAGTTCAGCTCAGCCCAAATCCTCCATTTTTTCCCTCAAATCCTCCCTTTTTATCCCAAATCTTCCTTTTTTTTTTAATTCTAGATCTTCCTTTTTTATCCCAAATTCCTTTTTTATCCCAAATCCCCACTTTTTAATCCCAAATGTCCTTTTAAGACCCCAAATTTGCCTTTTCATAGACCAAATCTTTTTGTGCGTCCCAAATCCCTTTTCCCACCTCAAAATCTCCTTTTCCCACCCCAAATCCCCTTCTTCCACCCAAGGTCCTTTCCTGTCTACCCCAAATCCTTTTTCCCACCAAAAATCCTCAATCCCCACCCCAAATCCCCCTTTCCTCCCTCCAAATCTCCTTTTCCATCCCAAAATCTCCTTTTCCCACCCCAAATCGCCTTTTCAGGTTTCCCCAGGTGTTTTTGGGATTCCACTGGGGTTTTTGGGGTTTTTCCCAGCATTGTTTGGGGTCTGGGGGGTTTTGATCCTCAAACTTGGGGTCAAGGGTGTTTTAGACCTCAGGATTTGGGGTGGTTTGACACCAAATTTTGGGGATTTGGAGGATTTTACCCCAGAGTTAGCACTTGAGGGCTGAGATCCTAAAATTTGTGATCAGCGGGGGGGGGGGGGGGGGGGGGGGGGGGGGGGGTTTGACACCCCAGGGTTTGGGTTTGGGGGGTTTTTGACCCCAGAATTTGGTGATCAGGGGGCTGAATCCCAAATTTCAGGATCAGAGGTGTTGGACACCCCAAATACTTCAAACCCCAACGTCTGGGGATTGGGGAGTTTTGACCCCCCTCAATTTGGGGTGAAGGTTGAGATCAAAACGATTCCCTGGAAACAGCAGAGAGACTGGGAATAGGAACAGGGTTGGGAATGGGAACGGGATCAGGATTGGGAACGGGATTGGGAATGGAAATGAAATAGCGATTGGGAATGCAATCAAGTTTGGGAATGGGAACGAAATCAGGATTGGGAAAGGGATCAAGATTGCAAATGGGATAGGGATCAGAAATGGGAATGAGATCGGGAATGGGATCGGGATTGGAATGAGAATAGGAACAGTATTGGGATCAGGAACAGGACTGTGAATGGGAAGGGGAATAGTAAGAAGATTGAGAATGGGATCAGGAACAGGAACGAGTTAGGGATTGGGAAATGGATTGGGAATGGGAACAAGTTTGGGAAGGGGAACAGGAACGAGATAGGGATTGGGAACAAGATCAAGGTGCTAAAGCCGTGATATAAATAGGTGCCTTGGGTGGGAAATCTCAAATTGGAGATCCAAAACCAGTACAGGCAGGAACAACTTTTCCTGCCTGGGAACTGGAATTCCAGACCCTGGCAGTGTGATCCATGCAGGACCATCCAGACTGGGATCATGGGGGCTGGGATCACATGGACTGGGATCCTCCTGACTGGGACTGCACAGACTGGAACCAGATGGATCAGGGCCTTCCAGACTGGGATTGTACAAACTGGGAACACACAGACTGGGATTGTACAAACTGGGACCATATGGTCTGGGATTGTACAAACTGGGACCATATGGACTGGGATTGTACAAACTGGGATCATATGAACTGGGATTGTACAAACTGGGACCATATGGACCGTTCTGGCTGCACCAGGACGATGTGAACCGATGGGGCCCCGCCCCCACCCAGGGGTCCCTCCCAGTCCCGTTCGGGAGCGCAGCCAAAACTCCCCGGAGTGAACGCGGAGGTCCCAGAGCACTCCCGGTGTCGGTCCCAGTCTTGGAGCAGTCCTGGAGCGCTCCTGGTGCTGAATCTGATCCTGGTGTTGATCTCAATCCCAGAGCAGGGCTGGTCTTGGTCTCAGTCTCAGTCCTATATGGGTGCCAGTCTCGGTGCTGGTTCTGTTTTCAGTCTTGGTATCAGTCACAGTCTCGGAGTGGTTCTGTTCCCAGTGCTGGATCCGGTGCCAGGGCTAGTCCCAGAGTGCTCATAGTGCCAATCTCAGTCTCGGTGCTGGTTCTGGTGCCGGTGCTGGTCCCAGAGTGCTCATAGTGCCAATCTCAGTCTCGGTGCTGGTTCCGGTGCCGGTGCTGGTCCCAGAGTGCTCATAGTGCCAATCTCAGTCTCGGTGCTGGTTCCGGTGCCGCTCTCAGTCTCAGTCCCGCAGTTGTGCCACTCCCAGTCCCAGGATTCTCCCGGTGCTGGTCCCAGTGTTGGTGCCGGTCTCAGTCTTGGTCCCAGTGCCAGTTCTGGAGCCCATTTTGGTCTCGGTCTCCATACCAAAGATTTTAGGCCTGTTTGGGTGATTTTAGGATAAACTGGGAAGTTTCAGGTTGGGTTTTAGGCACCATTTGGACAATGTTAAGTGCATTTTCAGGATTTTAGACCCCTGTGGTGTGAATTTGAGGCCCCTTTGGCTGATTTTAGGCCAAACCTGGTGGATTTAGGCTGCATTTGAGGCCCTTTTGGTTATATTTGGCCAAGCCTGGCCCTTTTTAGGACCTGGTGGCTTTTTGGCCCCGCCCTTTCCTCTCACAGTTCCCGCCCTTTCTTTGGCCCCGCCCCTCCCTGTTCGAACAGGGGAGGAGGAGGAGGAGGAGGAAGCGGCAGCAGAAGCAGGAGGAGAGAAGGAGCGAATCAACCGCGCTAACCCGGAGCTCCCTGAACCTCGCAGCCCCCCGGGACCATCGCCCCACATCCCAGGTGCCCGGGAGGGGGAAGCTCGCCCCAATATCCCGAGGGGGGGTCCCTGGTTTGGGGTGTTTTTGGGGGGATGTTTGGAATTTGCAGCGCTCCAGAGCCGAGCCGCAGATGCCCCTCAGGGGACATCGGGGGGTCCCCGGGAGGTGTTTTTTGGGGGTCCCGGTGGCGGCAGAGCCCGGCGGGGGCGGGGGGATGCGGGTCTCCCCGCAATGGGGTTGGGCTTCCCGGGCCGGGCCCTGCGAGCTCTGCCGGGGCCCGTGGGGACCGCGCGGGGCCGGCGGCATCGGCGGGGGGACACCGGATTGGGGGAGCCCCGGGAGAGCCGCGGCTTCCCTGAGCGGGACCCCAGAGAGAGGAGAGCCCCAGAACCCCAAAGCGGGACCCCGAGAGGGGGGAGGGACCCCTGGGATTGCCGGGACCCGGCGGGGGTGCTGGGGCTGGAGGGGCGCGATGGCCGCAAAGGGGTTCGGGGGTCCCAGTGCCGGGAATGGCTGCTCCCAGTATGAGCCCGGTCACTCCCAGTATGATCCTGGTCACTTCCCCTCGGTGCCTGCGGGATCCCTGTTGCTCCCAGTATGAACCCAGTCATTCCCTCTGATGATACAATTTGCCCCCAGCAGGGTCCCAGTTGCTGCCAGTTCCTCCAGCTTTTGTCCAGTGTGTTCCCAGTTCTCCCAGTTGCCCCCAGTACAGTCGCAATCACTCCCGGTCTAACAGAGTATGTGTAAGGCTTTGCTAATCAAACCTTCCTAAATTAGGGAACACGGCCAAAAGACCACTGAAACTTGCTTAAGGAAAACGTGTAGGCGAAGGAGGCAGAGACGTAAGGAAGTGGAGAATGCTGGAAAGCCCCAGGGGTCAGCACAAACACATCCTATGGACCCCAACCACAAAATCCCCCAGCCTTTCACCTAAGGGAGGCACAGAAACCGAGGTCAAAATTACAGCATTACAGGAACCAGCAAGGGGAATTTTAATTAAGAAAAGGAATCCACCACTTTTCTTTTACTTTATGTAATTGATAATCATTTTTGGCTGCATATAGGAAAAGGGAGCGCGGGCAGAAGGTAACCTCCATCAACCATTTAAGTGGTGCTTGATTAGATCGGAAGATCAGCATGTGATACAGACTATTACAACTCCTGGAGCACCTAGATTCACGATCACTCTGTGCCAAATAGTGCCCATATGCCCTTGCTCAAATCTGAAAGGATTCTATTTCTGTCCTAGCTCCAAACCCAGATGAGGGTATTGTAATAGCCCTGGACAGTATTATTGTGCACACTGGGGATGTGAAACAATTGCATCACACTGGAATCCAGGAGCAGGAAGAAATAAAGCTCTTAGTGTAGAATGGAAACCAAAAAATGTATACCTCCCAAGAGAGAATGCAGAGGGAGAATAATCCAAACAGGACAAGTGATGATTATTCCCAGAATCACATACCACCCTGAAGAATTTGTGTATGATAATCAGAACTCTCCAAACCATCAATTACAAAAACGAGAACCATTTATCACTTTGACTATAGCCACCCTGATGGCTGTAGGAATTGCAGGGGCAGGGACAGGGATAACCTCACTTGTGCAGCAGAACCAAATTTTTCAATCACTTGGAATAGCTGTAGATAAGGACGTAATTCCAATTGAAAAATCAATCAGTGCATTAGAAAAATTGTTAAGATCACTGTCAGAAATAGTATTGCAAAACCATAGGGGACTTGACCTTATGTTTCTACAACAAGGAGGATTATGTGCTGCACTAGGGGAACAGTGTTGTGTTTAAGCAGACCATAGTGGAGTTGTTAGGGATACCATGACTGAACTCAGGGAGAGCCTAGAGAAACAGAAACGAGAAAGAGAACTGCAGCAGAGCTGGTATGAGTCCTGGTTTAACCATTCTCCATGGCTAACTACCCTGCTGTCCACTATTGCAGGACCCCTAATATTGGTGATTTTAGTGTTGACCTTTGGACCATGTATTTTTAACAAAATCATTCAATAGTCAAAAGAAAGCTGGAAGCCCTGCACTTAATGTTGGTAAGAGCACAGTATGAGCCTATACAGGATGAAGGGTTAGAACTGAGCCATGCAGAATTGCAAAGATTTGATCAGCAAAAATGATAAAAAGGGGGAATTGTAACAGAGTACATGTAAGACTTTGCTAATCAAACATTGCTAAATTAGGGAACACAGCCAAAAGACCACTGAGACTTGCTTAAGCTAGCTGAAAGATTATATCTCAAATAGCCACAAACATCTGTATGTGTATGTGCCCAGTGTGTGGATGATTGAAAAAAAAGATAGGAAAAAGTCAACCAATGGCTAAGAGAAGAAGACCACAGCCTTCCTCCCCACGACCACCAGGAGCCAGAAGAGCCCCCAGCAACTGGCTGTGCAGACACAGAAAGAACGTGAGAAGATGCTGAAAGGCACAGACACGGGAGAAGATGAAAATAACAGAGGGACTGACACGGAGTGGGGTGCGCGCCGCTGGTGGAGCGGAGACTCCCCGGACCCCAGCGCTGATTTGCTTATTGCTGCTTGATCAATAAATACTTCGATTCCATTTATTGGAGTTGATCAATTTATTACAGAAAAATTTATAACAATGCAGACCTAGAATGGGGCAGGGACCGGGAATGGGGACAGGGAATGGGAATGCGATCAGGGACTGGGAATTCTGCACTTGTCATGGGGACAGGGACCTCGACAAGGACCAAGACCTGGAATATGAGACAGGGATAGGGAACAGAATTGGGAATGGGACTAGGAAAGGGGACAGGGAATGTGTTCAGGGACCGGGAATGCGTTCAGGGACCGGAAATGCCAATGGGAATAATGCAGTGGGACTGAGAATGGGACCAGGTGTGGGAATGGGACCGAAAGGAAGACAGGGACCAGGAATTTGGCGGATAGAATGGGGACAGGGAGCTGGACTACAAGACTGAAGGGACCAAGGAATAAGGGACCGGGTCCAGAACTAGAGGATTGAGACCAAGACTGAGAATGGGATGGGGAGTGGGGACAAGGACTGGGAATAGGGACAGACACAGGGACTGGGTGTCAGGACTGGTTATGGCTTCAGATCTTCCCAGAGCAGAGCAGCTGCTGGCTGCTGTAAAGTTGTTTCTTGTCAAGGCACATCAGGCTCCAAGGCAAAGAGCCCAAGGCTCTCCAGTCCCTGTTCAATCTCTCTGCCATAAAGTCCCAATGGAAGCAGGAGCAGCTCTCTGCTGCAAGAGGTGGAAGCTGCGGCTGGTGCAGAGTCTCCAGAGGCAGATGCTCCCTGGCCTTTCTTCTTCTGCTCTTTTCTTCTTATCCTCTCTTTTCGTGTGGTAGTGGTGATGATTATGGTGGGGGAAGAGAGAGGAAGATAGGAGTGAGAGAGAGCCTCATTAAATACAGGGATTTTTTGGACAAATTAACCGTGATAAAAAACAGGAACCTGAAGCATTTTCCTAAACCTATAGAATCAGGGTTTTCTAATACAAAAGCTTACATCTAACTTGTCTGCACATTGACTATCTTCTATGTGAAGATATTAAAATATATTTTTAATCTATTTTATTCTGTCTAGATCCCTTTTTAAGCCCAAATGCAGCTTGGTTTTTACATGAGATTCTATGGCTTTTACTTTTAGGGCATTAAAACATATTTCTAGGTACTTCACACTATGATTTATACTCTACTTCATATCTATGCAACTTAATATTTCTACTTCTTAAACTAAACCTTAGAGATTTATTTCATGTTGGTGTGGCTTAGATGCCTTTATGTCTGAAAATTTTTTAATTTATTCTTGCATTCTGTTCTCTCTGGAGGGACTCTAAAGAGCTTCTGTGTACACATTCCAACAACTGGGAATGGGACGAGACAAGGAATGGAACTGGGAATGGGGACAGGACATGGGAATGGAGTGAAAAAAGGAACCAGGAATATGGAAATAATAACTGGGGAGTGATATGGGATGGGGATTAACAACATAGACGGGAATGGAAATGGGAATTATGGTAACAGGATTCGCAATGGGGATATGGGAAGGGACTGGATAAGATGAAATGAATTATGGGAATGGGAGTAGCACTGGGAATACAAAAAGGGAACAGGCATGGAATATGGGACTGGGAATAGTGAATGGCAACCGGCAAAGAAATACGAGAATGGACAGGGAATGAAACCAGGAATGGGATTTAGACTGGGAGAAGCAGGACAGGAGAGTGACAGTGGGGTGAGAATAGGAACGGGCCAGGGG
>NW_027635375.1:0-33020 GCF_903797595.1 Erithacus rubecula | reverse complement strand
TTTGGGGATGGACTGGGTGTATTTTAGGGATGGTCTGGGTGTATTTTAGGGATGGTCTGGGCCTATTTTGGGTGTATTTTGGGGTGTTGTGGGGTCCCTGCAGCCCCTGACTGGAGCTGCCCCCCAGGACCTGAGCATGTCCGAGGAGGATCAGATGATGAGAGCCATCGCCATGTCCCTGGGCCAGGACATCCCCATGGAGCAGCGCGCCGAGTCCCCGGAGGTGGGACCCAAAAACACCATCTCCTGTCCCAAAACCACCAATTACAGCCCAAAAAAAAACCCCATTTACAGCCCCAAACATCCCCATGGAGCAGCACGCCGAGTCCCCGGAGGTGGCACCCAAAAACACCATCCCCTGTCCCAAAAACACCAATTCCAGCCCAAAAAAACCCCATTTACAGCCCCAAACATCCCCATGGAGCAGCGCGCCGAGTCCCCGGAGGTGGCACCCAAAAAACACATTTATAACCCCAAAAACACCATTTACAGCCCCAAAAACCCCATTTACAGCCCCAAAAACCCATTTACAGCCCCAAAAACCCCATTTACAGCCCCAAAAACCCATTTACAGCCCCAAAACCCCATTTACAGCCCCAAACATCCCCATGGAGCAGCGCGCCGAGTCCCCGGAGGTGGCACCCAAAAAACACATTTATAACCCCAAAACCCCATTTACAACTCAAAAACTCAATTAAAACCCCAAAACCACAAATTACAGCCCCAAAAACACATTTACAACCCCAAACACCCATTTACAACCCCAAAAACACCATTTCCCATCCCTACCCCATATCCCCCCATATCCCCACTCCTTACCCCATATCCCCCCATATCCCCCCTCCTCACCTCATATCCCCCCCATATCCCCCCATATCCCCCCATATCCCCACTCCTTACCCCATATCCCCCCATATCCCCCCATATCCCCCCATATCCCCACTCCTGACCCCATATCCCCCCATAACCCCCCCATATCCCCCCTCCTCACCCCATTTCCCCACTCCTTACCCCATTTACCCCCCATATCCCCACTCCTGACCCCACTCCTCACCCCATATTCCCCCATACCCCCCTCCTCACCCCATATCCCTTCATATCCTCCCATATCTCCCCATATCACCCACTCCTCACCCCATATCCCCCCATATCCCCACTCCTCACCCCATTTCCCCACTCCTCACCCCCTTTACCCCCCATATCCCCACTCCTCACCCCATATCTCCCCCATATCCCCCCTCCTCACCCCATTTCCCCACTCCTCACCCCATATCTCCCCCATATCCCCACTCCTCACCCCATATCTCCCCCATATCCCCCCTCCTCACCCCATTTCCCCACTCCTCACCCCATATCTCCCCCATATCCCCCACTCCTCACCCCATTTTCCCACTCCTCACCCCATATACCCCCATATCCCCACTCCTCACCCCATTTCCCCACTCCTCACCCCATATCCCCCCATATCCCCCACTCCTCACCCCATATCCCCCCATATCCCCACTCCTTACCCCATTTCTCCCCCATATCCCCCCATATCCCCCACTCCTCACCCCATATCCCCCCATATCCCCCACTCCTCACCCCATATCCCCCCATATCACCCCTCCTGACCCCATTTCTCCCCCATATCCCCCCATATCCCCCCTCCTGACCCCATTTCTCCCCCATATCCCCCCCTCCTGACCCCCCCTCCTGACCCCCTCCCCCGCAGGAGGCGGCGTGCCGTAAGGAGGAGGAGGAGCGCCGCGCTCGGGAGCGGCAGGAGGAGGAGGAGGCCAAGTGCCTGGAGAAGTTTGAGGGGGCAGAGCCGCTGGAGGCGGCGGAGCTGGGGGCGTTCACGGACGCCATGCTGCCCGGCTGCTCCCAGCTGCTGGACGAGCTGCCCGACACCGTGTACCGGGTGTGCGACCTGCTGATGACGGCCGTGCGGAGAAACGGCCCGGCTTACAGGGACAGTGTGCTCAAACAGGTGGTGCAGCAGGTATGGCGCCCTAAACCAGGCTTAAACCTGAGTTAAACCCACCCTAAACCTGCCCCGAGACCCCCAAACCCAACCCGATACCGTGTACCGGGTGTGCGACCTGCTGATGAAAACGGGCCGGGTTATAGGGACTCAGTGCTCAAACAGGTGGTGCAGCAGGTATGGGGCCCTAAACCAGGCTTAAACCTGAGTTAAACATGAGTTAAACCTGCTCTGAGACCCCCAAACCCAACCTGACATGGTGTACTGGGTGTGCGACCTGCTGATGAAAATGGGCCAGCTTACAGGGACTCAGTGCTCAAACAGGTGTTGCAGCAGGTATGGGGCCCTAAACCAGGCTTAAACCAGTGTTAAACCTGAGCTAAACCTGCCCTGAGACCCCCAAACCCAAACCCATGTGTGCGACCTGCTGATGACGGCAGGGACTCAGTGCTCAAACAGGTGGTGCAGCAGGTATAGGACCTTAAACCAGTCCTAAATCTGAGTTAAACCCACCATGAGACCCCCGAAACCCAACCCAATACTGTGTTAAACCCACCCTAAACCTGCCCCGAGACCCCCAAACCCAACCCGACACCGTGTACCGGGTGTGCGACCTGCTGATGAAAACGGGCCGGGTTATAGGGACTCAGTGCTCAAACAGGTGTTGCAGCAGGTATGGGGCCCTAAGCCAGGCTTAAATCTGAGAGTTAAACCCACCCTAAACCTGCCTCGAGACCCCCAAACCCAAACCCATGTGTGTGACCTGCTGATGACGGCCGTGCGGAGAAACGGCCCGGCTTACAGGGACAGTGTGCTCAAACAGGTGGTGCAGCAGGTATGGGGCCTTAAACCAGGCTTAAACCTGAGTTAAACATGAGTTAAACCTGCTCTGAGACCCCCAAACCCAACCCGACACCGTGTACCGGGTGTGCGACCTGCTGATGAAAACGGGCCGGGTTATAGGGACAGTGTGCTCAAACAGGTGGTGCAGCAGGTATGGGGCCTTAAGCCAGTCCTAAACTAGTCCTAAATCTGAGCTAAACCAACCCTGAGACCCCAAACCTGCCCTAAACCCAACCCAATACTGTGTGTGACCTGCTGATGGAAACGGGCCGGGCTATAGGGACTCAGTGCTCAAACAGGTGGTACAGCAGGTAGGGAGAGTTAAACCAGGCTTAAACCAGTCCTAAATCTGAGCTAAACCAACCCTGAGACCCCCAAAGCTGACCCAATACTGTGTGTGACCTGCTGATGATGACTGTGCCCCAAAACGGACCATCTTATAGGGACTCAGTGCTCAAACACGTGGTGCAGCAGGTATGGGGCCTTAAACCAGCCTTAAAGCCACCCTAAACCTGCCCCAAGACCCCCAAACTTGCCCCAAACCCAACCCAATACTGTGTGTGACCTGCTGATGATGGCCGTGTGCAGGAACGGGCCAGCCTATAGGAACTCAGTGCTCAAACAGGGGGCAGCAGGTATAGGGCCTTAAACCAGGATTAAATTTGAGCTAAACTTGAGTTAAACCAACCCCAAGACCCCCCAAACCCAACCTGACACCGTGTACCGGGTGTGTGACCTGCTGATGACGGCCGTGCGGAGAAACGGCCCGGCTTACAGGGACAGTGTGCTCAAACAGGTGGTGCAGCAGGTATGGGGCCCTAAACCCAGCTTAAACCAGTGTTAAACCTGAGCTAAACCTGCCCTGAGACCCCCAAACCCAAACCCATGTGTGCGACCTGCTGATGACGGCAGGGACTCAGTGCTCAAACAGGTGGTGCAGCAGGTATGGGACCTTAAACCAGTCCTAAATCTGAGCTAAACCCACCATGAGACCCCCGAAACCCAACCCAATACTGTGTTAAACCCACCCTAAACCTGCCCCGAGACCCCCAAACCCAACCCGACACCGTGTACCGGGTGTGCGACCTGCTGATGAAAACGGGCCGGCTTGTAGGGACTCAGTGCTCAAACAGGTGGTGCAGCAGGTATGGGGCCCTAAACCAGGCTTAAACCTGTGTTAAACCTGAGCTAAACCTGCCCTGAGACCCCAAACCTGCCCTAAACCCAACCCAATACTGTGTGTGACCTGCTGATGGAAACGGGCCGGGCTATAGGGACTCAGTGGTGAAACAGGTGGTACAGCAGGTAGGGAGAGTTAAACCAGGCTTAAACCAGTCCTAAACCTGAGCTAAACCAACCCCGAGACCCCCAAACCCAACCTGACACTGTGTGGGAGCTGCTGATGAAAACGGGCCGGACTATAGGGACCCTCAGTGACCCCTGACCCCACTGACCATTGACCCCTGACCTCACTGACCCCTGACCTCACTGACCCCTGACCCCACTGACCAGTGACCCCTGACCCCACTGACCATTGACCCCTGACCCCAGTTTTGGGAGGCAGCTGATGTCCTGATCAAGGCCGCCGTGCCGCTGACCCCTGACCCCATTGACCCCACTGACCATTGACCTCTGACCCTCACTGACCCCTGACTCTCACTGACCATTGACCCCCTGACCCCACTGACCATTGACCCCTGACCTCTGACCCCACTGACCATTGACCCTGACCCTTGACTTTTGACCTTTGACCCCAGGTTTGGGAGGCAGCCTATGTCCTGATCAAGGCGGCTGCGCTGCTGACCACTGACCCTTGACCTTTGACCCTTGACCTCTGATCCCAGGTTTGGGAGGCTGCTGATGTGATAATCAAGGTGGCCATGCCACTGACCCCTGACCTTTGAACCTTTACCTTTGACCCCCAGGTTTGGGAAGCTGCTGATATGCTTATCAAGGCTGCTGTGCCACTGACCCCTGACCCTCACTGACCATTGACCCCTGACCTCACTGACCATTGACCCCTGACCTCACTGACCATTGACCCCTGACCCTCACTGACCATTGACCCCTGACCTCACTGATCATTGACCCCTGACCCCACTGACCATTGACCCCTGACCATTGACCCCTGACCTCACTGCCCATTGACCCCTGACCATTGACCCCTGACCCCACTGACCATTGACCCCATTGACCCCTGACCTCACTGACCATTGACCCCTGACCCCACTGACCATTGACCCCTGACCTCACTGACCATTGACCCCTGACCCCACTGACCATTGACCCCTGACCCCACTGACCATTGACCCCTGACCTCACTGACCATTGACCCCTGACCCCACTGACCATTGACCCCTGACCCTCACTGACCATTGACCCCTGACCTCACTGACCATTGACCCCTGACCCCACTGACCATTGACCCCATTGACCCCTGACCTCACTGACCATTGACCCCTGACCTCACTGACCACTGACCCCTGACCCCACTGACCATTGACCCCTGACCCCACTGACCATTGACCCCTGACCTCACTGACCATTGACCCCTGACCTCACTGACCTCCAAACCCACTGACCTCCTGACCTTTGACCCTTGCCCTTTGCCCCCAGGTTTGGGAGGCAGCCGATGTCCTGATCAAGGCCGCCGTGCCGCTGACCCCTGACCTTTGACCCTTGCCCTTTGCCCCCAGGTTTGGGAGGCAGCTGATGTCCTGATCAAGGCCGCCGTGCCGCTGACCACCAGCGACACCAAGACGGTGTCGGAGTGGATCAGCCAAATGGCCACCCTGCCCCAGGCCTCCAACCTGGCCACGCGCATCCTGCTGCTCACCCTGCTCTTCGAGGTGCCCGAAAATGGGGGGACGGGGGAAATGGGGGCTGGAAAATGGGGGGACAGGGGGAAATGGGGGGCTGGAAAATGGGGGGGTGCAAAAAAATGGGGCAGGAAAATGGGGGGACAGGGGAAAAATGGGGGGCTGGAAAATGGGGGGACAGGGGGAAAATGGGGGGCTGGAAAATGGGGGGACAGGGGGAAAATGGGGGCTGGAAAATGGGGGGCTGGAAAATGGGGCAGGAAAATGGGGGGACGGGGAAAATGGGGGCTGGAAAATGGGGAATGTGAAAAATGGGGGCAGGAAAATGGGGGGACAGGGGAAAATGGGGGCTGGAAAATGGGGGGACAGGGGAAAATGGGGGGCTGGAAAATGGGGGGACAGGGGGGAAATGGGGGCTGGAAAATGGGGGGACAGGGGGAAATGGGGGGCTGGAAAATGGGGGGACAGGGGGAAATGGGGGCTGGAAAATGGGGGGACAGGGGAAAAATGGGGGCTGGAAAAAAAGGGGGTGCAAAAAAATGGGGCAGGAAAATGGGGGGACAGGGGGAAATGGGGGCTGGAAAATGGGGGATGTGAAAAATGGGGGGCAGGAAAATGGGGGGACAGGGGAAAAATGGGGGGCTGGAAAATGGGGGGGTGCAAAAAAATGGGGCAGGAAAATGGGGGGACGGGGGGAAATGGGGGGACAGGGGGAAAATGGGGGGCTGGAAAATGGGGGGACAGGGGGAAAATGGGGGGCTGGAAAATGGGGGGGTGCAAAAAAATGGGGGCAGGAAAATGGGGGATGTGAAAAATGGGGGCAGGAAAATGGGGCAGGAAAATGGGGGCAGGAAAATGGGGGGATGCAAAAAATGGGGGGACCCCGAAACTGGGGTGACCTCAAAAACTGGGGGGATCCAAAACTGGGAGTTCCCCGAAATCTGGGGGAGTTTTGGGGCTGTTCCTGTGGGTATTTCAGGGTTGTTTCTGGATGTTTCAATCTGGATTTCAGGGGTGTTTTCATGGATATTTTGGGGGTGTTTTAATGGATATTTTGGGGGTGTTTTAATGGATATTTCAGAGGTGTTTTGGTGGATTTTTTGGGGTGCTGATGTTTTTGGGGTGCCCCTGACTCCCCCAGGAGCTGAAGCTGCTCTTTGCCCACATGCTGAAGTCCAGCCCTGTGCTGGTTTTGGAGCTTTTAATACAAAGATTTTGGGTCTGTTCCTGTGGATATTTCAGGGACATTTTTGGATATTTCGATCAGGATTTTGGGGATGTTTTAATGGATATTTTGGGGGTGTTTTGATGGATATTTCGGGGTGCTGATGTTTTTGGGGTGCCCCAGGAGCTGAAGCTGCCCTGTGCCCGTGTGGTGGATTTTTGGGGCTGTTCCTGTGGATATTTCAGGGATGTTCCTGTGGATATTTCGATCAGGATTTTGGGGATGTTTTAATGGATATTTCGGGGGTGTTTTGATGGATATTTCGGGGTGCTGATGTTTTTGGGGTGCCCCTGACTCCCCTCAGGAGCTGAAGCTGCCCTGTGCCTGTGTGGTGGAATTTTGGGGCTGTTCCTGTGGGTATTTCTGGGATATTTCTGTGGATATTTCAGGGATATTTCTGGATATTTCAATCTGGATTTCGGGGATATTTTAATGGATATTTTGGGGGTGTTTTGATGGATTTTTTTGGGGTACTGATGTTTTTGGGGTGCCCCAGGAGCTGAAGCTGCCCTGTGCCCGTGTGGTGGAATTTTGGGGCTGCACCTCTGGATATTTCTGGGATGTTTCTGTGGATATTTCAGGGATATTTCTGGATATTTCGATCTGGATTTCGGGGATGTTTTAATGGATATTTTGGGGGTGTTTTGGTGGGTTTTTCGGTGGTGTATTGGTGGGTTTTTCGGGGTGCTGATGTTTTTGGGGTGCCCCAGGAGCTGAAGCTGCCCTGTGCCCGTGTGGTGGAATTTTGGGGCTGCACCTCTGGATATTTCAGGGACATTTCTGGATATTTCGATCGGGATTTCAGGGGCGTTCCGGTGGATATTTTGGGGGTGTTTTGGTGGGTTTTTCAGGGGTGTTTTGGTGGGTTTTTCGGGGTGCTGATGTTTTTGGGGTGCCCCAGGAGCTGAAGCTGCCCTGTGCCCGTGTGGTGGAGTCCAGCTGTGTGCTGGACGTGCTGATCAAGCTGCTGGAGGTGGTTCAGCCCTGCCTGCAGGCGGCCAAGGAGCACAAGGAGGTGCAGACCCCCAAGTAAGGACTGACCCCTCCCTGACCCCCCAAAATCCCCCCAGAGCCCCCCCAGGGTGCTCTCACAGCTGGTTTGTCCCCCCCAAACCCAGGTGGATCACCCCTGTCCTGCTGCTGATCGATTTCTACGAGAAAACTGCCGTGTCCTCCAAGCGCCGCGCGCAGATGAACAAGGTGGGGATTTGGGGGGAATTTGGGGGGGTTTGGGGAGTCCTGGGGGGAATTTGGGGGGTCCTGGGGGGAATTTGGGGAGTTCTCGGGAGAATTTGGGGAGTTCTTGGGGGAATTTGGGGAGTCCTGGGGGGGTTTGGGGGGGTCCTGAGGGAAATTTGGGGGTTTTGGGGAAACAGGGTGGGGCTGGGATGAGGGTGGAGCAGCCAGGGTGACACAGGAGTGACACAGGGGTGACACACAGAGCCCTGGGGTTACACACAGAGCCCTGGGTGACACAGGGGTGGCACACAGAACCCTGAGGTGACACAGGGGTGGCACACAGAGCCCTGGGTGACACAGGGGTGACACAGAGGTGACACACAGAGCCCTGGGTGACACAGGGGTGACACAGGGGTGGCATGCAGAGCCCTGGGTGACACAGGGGTGACACAGGGGTGGCACACAGAACCCTGAGGTGACACAGGGGTGGCACACAGAGCCCTGGGGTGACACACAGAGCCCTGAGTGACACAGGGGTGGCACACAGAGCCCTGGGGTGACACACAGAGCCCTGAGTGACACAGGGGTGGCACACAGAGCCCTGGGTGACACAGGGGTGACACAGAGGTGACACACAGAGCCCTGGGTGACACAGAGGTGACACAGGGGGTGGCACACAGAGCCCTGGGGTGACACAGAGGTGACACACAGAGCCCTGGGGGACACACAGAGCCCTGGGGGACACTGGGGTGACACAGGGATGGCACACAGAGCCCTGGGGGACACTGGGGTGACACAGGGATGGCACACAGAGCCCTGGGGGACACTGGGGTGACACAGAGGTGACACGCAGAGCCCTGGGTGACACACACAGCCCCGAGTGACACCTGACACAGTGACAGTCACCTCCCTCCCCACCACAACCACCCCCCAAACTTGGGCAGGATCCAGGGGGGCACTCAGGGGTCTCCAGGCCGTGACACCCCCCCCCCTCCCCATCCCCCCCCGTCCCCCCAGTACCTGCAGGCCAGCGGCAACAACTGGCGCTGGTTCGACGACCGCTCGGGGCGCTGGTGCAGCTACAGCGCCAGCAACAACAGCACCATCGACGCCGCCTGGAGAGCCGGAGAGCCCAGCGTGCGCTTCACCGCCGGGCGGCGGCGCTACACCGTGCAGTTCACCACCATGGTGCAGGTGGGGACACTGCCCTGGGTCTGGGGACACTGCCCTGGGGCTGGGGACACTGCCATGGGGCACAGGGACACACTGCTACACCGTGCAGTTCACCACCATGGTGCAGGTGGGGACACGGGGACACTGCCATGGGGTACAGGGGACATGGGGACACACAGCTACACCGTGCAGTTCACCACCATGGTGCAGGTGGGGACATGGGGACAGGCTGGGGACACTGCCATGGGGCTGGGACACACAGCTACACCGTGCAGTTCACCACCATGGTGCAGGTGGGGACATGGGGACACTGCCCTGGGGCACAGGGACACACTGCTACACCGTGCAGTTCACCACCATGGTGCAGGTGGGGACATGGGGACACTGCCATGGGGCACTGGGGACACTGCCATGGGGGGCTGGGACACACAGCTACACCGTGCAGTTCACCACCATGGTGCAGGTGGGGACATGGGGACACTGCCATGGGGCACAGGGACACACAGCTACACCGTGCAGTTCACCACAGTGGTGCAGGTGGGGACATGGGGACAGGCTGGGGACACACTGCTACACCGTGCAGTTCACCACCATGGTGCAGGTGGGGACATGGGGACACTGCCGTGGGGCTGGGGACACTGCCATGGGGCTGGGGACACTGCCATGGGGGGCTGGGGACACTGCCATGGGGCTGGGGACACTGCCGTGGGGGGCTGGGGACACTGCCGTGGGGGGCTGGGACACACTGCTACACCGTGCAGTTCACCACCATGGTGCAGGTGGGGGGACATGGGGACAGGCTGGGGACATGGGGACACTGCCATGACGCAGTGGGGCCATGGGGACACTGCCATGGGGCTGGGGACACTGCCATGGGGATGAGGACACACAGCTACACCATGCAGTTCACCACCATGGTGCAGGTGGGGACCTGGGGACACTGCCCTGGGGCTGGGGACATGGGGACACACAGCTACACCATGCAGTTCACCAGGCTGGGGACATGAGGACACTGCCCTGGGGACATGAGGACACTGCCCTGGGGACATGGAGACACTGCCCTGGGGCACTGGGACATGTCCAGGGTCAGCCAGGCCACAGGGCCATGGCTCAAGTGAAAGGGGACATGTCCTGGTGTCACCCAGTGAAGGGGACACAGCCCCAGTGTCCCTCCTGTGTCACCCCACAGGAAAGGGGCTCTATTGTCACTCCTGTCCCCGCTGTGTGACCCCCAGTGTCCCCCCTAACCCCCCGGTGTCCCCCTGACCCCGATGTCTCCCTGTGACCCCCCCCAGTGTCCTCCCTGACCCCTGTGTCCCCCCAGTGTCCCCCTGACCCCCCCCGACCCTGGTGTCCCCCTGTGACCCCCCAGTGTCCCCCGTGTCCCCCAGTGTCCCCCGGTGTCCCCCCTGACCCTGGTGTCCCCCAATGTCCCCCTGTCCCCCTGACGCTGTCCCCTGGTGTCCCCCTGACGCTGTCCCCGTCTCCTCTGGTGTCCCCTGACGCTGTCCCCTGGTGTCCCCCTGTCCCCCTGACCCTGTCCCTGGTGTCTCCCTGTCCCCCTGACCCTGTCCCCGGTGTCCCCCTGTCCCCCTGACGCTGTCCCCGGTGTCCCCTGGTGTCCCCCTGACCCTGTCCCCGGTGTCCCCTGGTGTCCCCCTGACGCTGTCCCCTGGTGTCCCCTGGTGTCCCCTGACGCTGTCCCCATGTCCCCTGTCCCCCTGACGCTGTCCCCGTGTCCCCTGGTGTCCCCTGACGCTGTCCCCATGTCCCCCTGTCTCCTGACGCTGTCCCCGTGTCCCCCTGACGCTGTCCCCGGTGTCCCCTGGTGTCCCCCTGTCCCCTGACGCTGTCCCCGGTGTCCCCTGGTGTCCCCCTGTCCCCTGACACTGTCCCCGTGTCCCCTGGTGTCCCCCTGACGCTGTCCCCGTGTCCCCTGTCCCCCCCTGACGCTGTCCCCGTGTCCCCTGACGCTGTCCCCGTGTCCCCTGACGCTGTCCCCGTGTCCCCTGGTGTCCCCTGACGCTGTCCCGGTGTCCCCTGACGCTGTCCCCGTGTCCCCTGGTGTCCCCTGACGCTGTCCCGGTGTCCCCTGACGCTGTCCCCGTGTCCCCTGACGCTGTCCCCGTGTCCCCTGTCCCCCCCTGACGCTGTCCCCATGTCTCCTGTCCCCCCCTGACGATGTCCCCGTGTCCCCTGACCCCCCTGACGCTGTCCCCGTGTCCCCTGTCCCCCCCTGACGCTGTCCCCATGTCCCAGGTGAACGAGGAGACGGGGAACCGGCGCCCGGTGATGCTGACGCTGCTGCGCCCCCCCCGGGCCGGGAAGGGCCGCGAGGAGGGGGGGGGCGAGGACCCCGAGGGGAAGGGCAAGGACGAGACCCCCGGTACGGGCAGGGGGCATGGGGGGGCTGGGGAGGGGTCGGAGGGGTTTGAGGGGTTTTGGGGAGGGGTTTTGGGGGGGTCTGAGGGGTTTGGGGAGGGGTCTGAGGGGATTGGGGAGGGATCAGAGGGGTTTTGGGGAGGGGTCTGAGGGGTTTGAGGAGGGGTCTGAGGAGTTTGGGGAGGGGTCTGAGGTGTTATGGGGGTGTGAGGGGTTTTTGTGGGTTCTGAGGGTTTTTTGTGGATTGTTCTGAGGGGTTTTGGGGAGGGGTCTGAGGGGTTTTGGAGTGTTTGAGGGGTTTTGGGAGGGGTCTGAGGGGTTTGGGGAGGGGTCTGAGAGGCTTTGGGAAGACCTGGGGGTTTGGGGAGGGGTTTTGGGGAGGGGTCTGAGGGGTTTTGGGGAGGGGTCTGAGGGGCTTGAGGAGGGGTCAGAGGAGTTTGGGGAGGGGTCTGAGGGGTTAGGGGGTGTGAGGTGTTTTGGGGTGTCTGAGGAGTTTGGGGAGGGGTCTGAGGGGTTAGGGGGTGTGAGGTGTTTTGGGGTGTCTGAGGGATTTGGGGAGGGGTCTGAGGAGTTATGGAGGTGTGAGGGGTTTGGGGAGGGGTCTGAGGGGTTTGGGGAGGGGTCTGAGGAGTTATGGAGGTGTGAGGGGTTTGGGGAGGGGTCTGAGGGGTTTGGGGAGGGGTCTGAGGGGTTTTGGGGGTGTGAGGGGTTTTGGGGTGTCTGGGGGGTTTGGGGAGGGGTCTGTGGGGTCAGGGGGGATCATAGAGGTCATGTAGGGGTCAGAATGGCCATGGTGGGGTCATGGGGGGGTCACAGGGGCAATGGGGGATCACAATGGTAGTGGAGGGGTTATAGGGGTCCTGGTGGGGTCACAGGGGCCATGGAGGGGGTCAGAGAGGTCATGGGGGGTCAGAACGGTCATGATGGGGTCATGGGGGGGTCATAGAGGTCATGGTGGGGTTATGGAGGTCATGGGGGGGTGATAGGGGTCATGGGGGTCATAGAGGTCATAGTGGGGTCATTGAGGTCATGGGGGGGTCATGGATGTCATGGTGGGGTTATGGAGGTCATGGGGGGGTCATGATGGGGTGATGGGGTCATTGGGGGTCATTGAGGTCATGGTGGTGTCAAAATGGTCATGGTAGGGTGAGAATAGCCATGGTGAGCTCCCACTCACCACAGCCTACCCCATAACCCCCCAAAACCCCTCTCTCACCCCACCCCACCCCCTCCCCCCCACAGCTCCAGACCCTCCACCATCCGACGAAGATCCCCCACCCACCACCACCCCCCCCACCCCCACCCCTTCCACCACCACCAGCAGCGCCCCCTCCCCCTCTCCCCCTTGCACGGCCCCCGCGGAGCCCTCGGAGGAGGCGGAGGAGGCTCCGGTGCGGGGGCTGGCGGAGGAGGCGGTGCCGGCGGTGCTGCGGGCGTGCGTCAGCATGCTGGGGGTGCCGGTGGACCCCGACACGCTGCACGCCACGCTGCGGCTGTGCCTGCGCCTGACGCGGCAGCACAAGCACGCGCTGCTGTTCGCCGAGCTGCGCTCCACCCGCACCATCCTGGCGCTGACGCAGAGCTCGGGCTTCACCGGCTTCACGCCGCTGGTGACGCTGCTCTTCCGGCACATCATCGAGGATCCCTGCACGCTGCGGCACACCATGGAGAAGGTGGGCGAGGGTGGGGGGGGGTGGGTAGGTTGTGACTGTGCCAGCTGTGTCCTCGTGAGCAGTGTCATCGTGCTCACACTGTCCCCATATCCACACTGTCCCAGTGCTCACAGTGTCCCCATGCCCACACTGTCCCCATATCCACACTGTCCCCATGCCCACACTGTCCCCATGCCCACACTGTCCCCATGCCATTCTCATACCCACAGCCTCCCCGTACCCACACTGTCCCCGTATCCACTGTCCCCATGCCATTCTCATGCCCAAACTGTCCCCATGCCTACTCTCTCCCCATGCCCACACTGTCCCCATGCCATCCTCATACCCACACTGTCCCCATGCCCACTCCGTCCCCATGCTCACTGTCCCCAGGCCCACAGTGTCCCCATGCCATCCTCATGCCCACATTGTGCCCATACCCACTGTCCCCATGCTCACACTGTCCCCATGCTCACACTGTCCCCATACTCACACTGTCCCCTTACTCACTGTTCCTGTACTCACTGTCCCCATACCCACTGTCCCCCACGCTGTCCCCACACCATCACAGTACCCACACTGTCCCCACACTGTCCCCATGCCCACTGCCCCTGTACCCACTGTCCCCATGCCCACACTGTCCCCACGGTGTCCCTGCTGTCCCCATACCCACGGTGTCCCTGTTATCACTGTGTGTCCCTGCTGTCCCCATGGTGTCCCTGCTATCCCAGTGTGTCCCTGCTATCCCTGTGTGTCCCTGCTGTCCCCATGGTGTCCCTGCTATCCCAGTGTGTCCCTGCTATCCCTGTGTGTCCCTGCTGTCCCCATGGTGTCGCTGCTGTCCCTGTGTGTCTCTTCTGTCCCCTATACCCACACTGTCCCCATGATGTCCCTGCTGTCCCTCTGTGTCCCTGCTATCCCTGTGTGTCCCTGCTGTCCCCATACCCGCGGTGTCCCTGTCCCCAGGTGGTGTGCTCGGCAGCCACCAGCAGTGCTGGCAGCACCACCTCGGGGGTGGTGTCCTTGCTGTCCCCAGTGTGTCCTTGCTGTCCCCGTGGTGTCCCTGCTGTCTCCATGGTGTCCCTGCTGTCCCCAGGGTGTCCCTGTTGTCCCAGTGTGTCCCTGCTGTCCCCATACCCACACTGTCCCCATACTCATGGTGTCCCTGTCCCCAGGTGGTGCGCTCTGCAGCCACCAGCGGCGCTGGCAGCACCACCTCGGGGGTGGTGTCCTTGCTGTCCCCGTGGTGTCCCTGCTGTCCCCATGGTGTCCCTGCTGTCCCCATACCCACACTGTTCCCATACTCATGGTGTCCCTGTCCCCAGGTGGTGCGCTCTGCAGCCACCAGCGGTGCTGGCAGCACCACCTCGGGGGTGGTTTCGGGCAGCCTGGGCTCTCGGGAGGTGAATTACATCCTGCGGGTGCTGGGCCCCGCCGCCTGCCGCAGCCCCCACGTCTTCACCGAGGTGGCCACGGGCTGCATCCGCATCGCCCTGCCCGCCCCCCGCGGCTCCGGCACCGGTGAGGGGCAGGGGGGATATGGGGGAACACGGGGGGGACACGGGGGGGACACGGGCTGCATCCGCATCGCCCTGCCCGCCCCCCGCGGCTCCGGCACCGGTGAGGGGCAGGGGGGACATGGGGGGGACATGGAGGGGACATGGGGGGGACACGGGCTGCATCCGCATCGCCCTGCCTGCCCCCCGCGGCTCCGGCACCGGTGAGGGACAGGGGGGACATGGGGGGGACACGGAGGGGACACGGGGGACACGGGGGGGACACAGGGGGGACACGGGCTGCATCCGCATCGCCCTGCCCGCCCCCCGCGGCTCCGGCACCGGTGAGGGGCAGGGGGGTCATGGAGGGACACGGGGGAGCACCAGGGGGGCACGAAGAGGGCACAGGGACACTGGGGGGGGAGTCTGGAGGGGAAACGGGGGTCCTGGAGTGGGCATGGGGACATGATGAGGGTCTTGAAGGGGGGACAGGGACACAACAGGGATCCTGGAAGGGGCATGGGGATGTTGGGGGGAGGTCCTGAAGGAGTGACAGGGACATGGAGAGGGCACAGGGGGGTCCTGGAGAGGGAATAGGGGAGTGGGGAGGGGGCATGGGGACATGGGGGGTGGTCCTGGAGCAGTGACAGGGACATGGAGGGGACACAGGGGCCCCCCAAACCCCTGACCCCCCTTAGGACCCCCCCAAACTCCTGAGCCCCCCAAATCTCTAACCCCCCTGATGACCTCCTCACATCCCTGACCCCCCCAAACCCCTGACCCCCCCGAATTTTGCAACCTCAGATGACGAGTTTGAGAACCTGAGGATCAAGGATCCAAATCACTAACCCACCCCCCAAACCCCTGAACCCCCCAAACCCTTGACCCCCCCTACAGACCCCCCAAACTCCTGAGCCCCCCAAATCTCTAACCTCCCCCAATTTTTCAGCCTCAGATGACGAGTTTGAGAACCTGAGGATCAAGGGTCCAAATCTCTGACCCCCCTGAGGCCCCCAAACCCCTGACCCCCTAAGGACTCCCCAAACCCCTGAGCCCCCCAAATCTCTAACCCCCCCCAATTTTTCAGCCTCAGATGACGAGTTTGAGAACCTGAGGATCAAGGGTCCAAACCCCTGACCCCCCTAAGGACCCCCCAAACTCCTGAGCCCTCCAAACCCCTGACCCCCCTAAGGACCCCCCAAAGCCCTGAGCCCCCCAAATCTCTAACCCCCCCAATTTTTCAGCCTCAGATGACGAGTTTGAGAACCTGAGGATCAAGGGTCCCAACGCAGTGCAGCTGGTGAAAACCACCCCGGCCAAGGCGGCGGCGCTGCCGCCCATCCCCGAGCCCATCCGGGACGTCATCTACGACATGCTGAATGCCCTGGCAGCCTACCACGCCCCCGAGGAGGGTACGGGGGGCTGGGGGCTGGGGGACCCCCCAGAGAGGTGTGGGGGGCACGTGGAACAGGAATTGGGGTGTCCTGTGCTGTGCCCTGGGTGTCCTGTGCAATGCCCTGGGTTCCCACCAGACTCTGGTAAGAGTTTGGGGGGCTCAGGGGATCCACACAAGGGGGGGGGCAGACACCCCCAGAGAGGTTTGGGGTGCAAGGGGAGGAGTGGGGGGCATGTGGAATGGGAATTGGGGTGTTCTGTGCAATGCCCTGAGTGTCCTCCAAACTCTGACATGGGTCTGTGACAAGAGTTTGGGGTGCTAAGGGAGGAATTGGGCTGTCCATAGAGGAATTGGGGTGCCCATATAGGAGAGGAATTGGGGTGCCCATATAGAAGAAATTGGGGTGCCCATAGAGGAATAATTGGGATGCCCATAGAGGAGAGGAATTGGGTGCCCATTTGGAAGGAAGTGTGGTGTATATATAGAGGAACTGGGGTGTCCATAGAGGAAGAATTGGGTGCCCATATAGAGGAATTGGGGTGCCCCTATAGGAAAAGAATTGAAGTGCCCATACAGGAGGAATTGGGGTGCCCATATATAGAAATTGGGGTGTCCATACAGGAAGAATTAGGGTGCCAATATAGGAAGAATTGGGGTGCCCATATAGAGGAATAGGGGTGCCCATACAGGAAGAATTGGGGTGCCCATATAGGAGGAATTGGGGTGCCCATACAGGAAGAATTGGGGTGCCCATATAGGAGGAATTGGGGTGCCCATACAGGAAGAATTGGGGTGCCCATATAGGAGGAATTGGGGTGCCCATATAGGAGGTATTGGGGTGCCCATATACAGGAATTGGGGTGCCCATATAGGAGGAATTGGGGTGCCCATATAGAGGAATTGGGGTGCTCCTATAGGAACAATCAGGGTGCCCCTATCCCCCCTCCATCCCCTCTGGGGCTCTCCCCCTGCCCCCTCCCTCCCCTCTGGTGCTCCCCCCGTGCCCCCTGAGTGCCGTGTCCCCCCCAGGTGACAAGGGGGACCCCAAGGGTGCTGCTCCCAGCGAGGTGAGCCAGCTGCTGTCGGACATTGGGGATGACATGTACCAGCAGTACCGCAGCCTGACCCGGCCCCCCCCCGACTTCGACCCCCCTGCCGGCTTTGCCATCAACGTACGGCCCGCCCCGGGGGCTGGGGGGGCTTGGGGGGGGTGGGGGAGGGGGTGGAGGGGGTTATAGGGTGGGTGGAGGAGGCTAGGGGTGGTTATGGAGTGGTTTGGGTGGGTTATGGGGTGGGTTGAGGGATTGTGGGGTGGATTGAGGGGGTTATGAGGAGGCTGGGGAGTGGATTAAAGGGTTATGGGGTAGTTTGGGGGGGTTATGGGGTAGTTTGGGGGGGTTATGGGGTGGGTGGAAGGGGTTATGGGGGGGTTGATGAGTCTGGGGGGTGATTTAAAGGGTTATGGGGTGGTTTGGGGGGTTATGAGGTGGTTTGGGGGGGTTATGAGGTGGTTTGGGGGGGTTATGGGGTGGGTTGAGGAGGCTAGGGGGTGGTTTGGGTGGCTATGGGGCAGTTTTGGGGTGGTTTGGGGCAGTTTTGGGGGGGTTTGGGTGGCTGTGGGGCAGTTTGGGTGGCTGTGGGGCAGTTTTGGGGCAGTTTTGGGGCAGTTTTGGTGCTATGGGGCAGTTTGGGTGCCTGTAGGGCAGTTTTGGGGGGGTTTGGGTGGCTGTGGGGCAGTTTTGGGGCTGTGGGGCAGTTTTGGGGCTCTGGGGCAGTTTTGGGGTTTTTGGGGCTGCCCCAGGCTCTGACCCCTCCCCCTCCCCAGGCCCAGGTTTTCGCTGCTGACGGAGCCGCGGCCGAGACGCCGCCCTCGGGAACGCCCCAGGGGGAAGGTGGCACTGTCCCCTCTGTCCCCTGCTGTCCCTCCATGCCCCTGACCCTGTCACTGTGTCCCCTGACCCCATCCCCATGTCCCTGACCCTGTCCCCACATCCCCTGACCCTGTCCCCGTGTCCCCTAACACTGTCCCCAAATCCCCTGACCGTGTCCCTGACTCTGTCCACGCTGTCCCCATGTCCCCTAATGCTGTCCCTGTGCCCCCTGATACTGTCCCCACATCCCCTGACCTGTGTCCCTGACCCCATCCCCTGTCCCTGTCCCCCTGTCCCTGTCCCCATGTCTCTGACCCCAATCCCGTGTCCTTGTCCCCATGTCCCCTGACCCCATTCTCATGTCCCTGTCCCCATGTCCCTGTCCCCATCCCTGTCACCCTGTCCCTGTCCCTCTGTGCCTGACCCTGTCCCCCGTGTCCCTGTCCCCATGTCCCCTGACCCCATCCCCGTGTCCCTGACCCCCTTCTCATGTCCCTGTCCCTCTGTCCCTGACCCGCTGTCCCCATCCCTGTCCCCCTGTCCCTGTCCCCCTGTCCCTGACCCCATTCCCATCCCCCCGTTCCTGTCCCTCTGTCCCTGTCCCCATCCCTGACCCCATTTCCATGTCCCTGTCCCCCTGTCCCTGTCCCTCCATCCCTGTCCCCGTCCCTGTCTTCCTGTCTCCATCCCTGACCCCATCCCTGTCCCCATGTCCCCTGACTCCATCCCCCTGTCCCTGTCCCCATCCCTGACCCCACCCCCTGGCCCTGGCTCTGTCCCCCTGTCCCCATCCCTGTCCCTGTCCCCATCCCTGACCCCATTTCCATGTCCCTGTCCCCCTGTCCCTGTCCCTCCGTCCCTCTCCCCGTCCTCCTGTCCCCATGTCCCCTGACCCCATCCCCCTCTCCCTGTCCCCCTGTCCCCATCCCTGACCCCATTCCCCCATCCCTGTCCTTCTGTCCCCGTCCCTGTCCCCATCCCTGACCCCGTGTCCCCTGTCCCCCTGTCCCTGTCCCCATTCCCATGTCCCTGACCCCATCCCCCTGTCCCCATCCCCCTGTCCCCATTCCCATGTCCCTGACCCCATCCCCCTGTCCCCATCCCCATCCCTGACCCCCCCTGTCCCCGCAGCCTCCAGCCCCGAGGAGGGCCGCGATGGCCGCAAGGACAAGGAGGGTGAGCGCGGCGAGGAGCGGGGCCGGGCGCGCGGCTCCAAGCCGCTGATGCCGACCTCCACCATCCTGCGGCTGCTGGCGGAGCTGGTGCGCTCCTACGTGGGCATCGCCGCGCTCATCGCCAACTACAGCTACAGCGTGGGACAGTCCGAGCTCATCAAGGAGGTGACACGGGGACAGGGACACGGGGGCAGCTGGGGACAGACAGGGACAGGCTGAGCTCAGCAAGGAGGTGACACGGGGACAGGGACACCGGGCAGCTGGGGACAGGGACAGGGACAGTCCGAGCTCATCAAGGAGGTGACACGGGGACAGGGACACCGGGGCAGCTGGGGACAGGGACAGGCTGAGCTCAGCAAGGAGGTGACACGGGGACAGGGACACCAGGGCAGCTGGGGACAGAGAGGGACAGGCTGAGCTCATCAAGGAGGTGACACTGGGACAGGGACACGGGGCAGCTGGGGACAGACAGGGACAGTCCGAGCTCATCAAGGAGGTGACACGGGGACAGGGACATGGGGCAGCTGGGGACAGGGACAGGCTGAGCTCAGCAAGGAGGTGACACGGGGACAGGGACACCGGGGCAGCTGGGGACAGACAGGGACAGTCCGAGCTCAGCAAGGAGGTGACACGGGGACAGGGACACGGGGTCAGCTGGGGACAGACAGGGACAGTCCGAGCTCAGCAAGGAGGTGACACGGGGACAGGGACACCGGGGCAGCTGGGGACAGGGACAGAGACAGGCTGAGCTCAGCAAGGAGGTGACACGGGGACAGGGACACCGGGGCAGCTGGGGACAGAGCCAGGCTGAGCTCAGCAAGGAGGTGACACAGGGACACCGGGGCAGCTGGGGACAGACAGGGACAGGCTGAGCTCAGCAAGGAGGTGACACGGGGACAGGGACACGGGTCAGCTGGGGACAGACAGGGACAGGCCGAGCTCAGCAAGGAGGTGACACAGGGACAGACAGGGCCAGCCAGGGCCACCGGGCCTGGGGACAGGGAGGGGCAGTCTGAGCTGGGTGTGTGACCCCCCTGTCCGTGTGTCTGGGTGTGTGACCCTCGTGTTCCCCCCTGTCCCCCATCCAGGTGTGTGACCCCCCCCCCCATCAGGGTGTGTGACCCCCATGTCCCCCTGTCCCGTCTGTCCAGCTGTGTGTCCTCTGTCTGGCTGTGACCCCCATGTCCCCTGTCTGTCCGACTGTGTGTCCCCTGTCTGTCCGACTGTGTGTCCCCTGTCCGGCTGTGACCCCCATGTCCCCTGTCTGTCCGGCTGTGTGTCCCCTGTCTGGCTGTGATCCTGTGTCCCCCTGTCCCCTGTCTGTCCGGCTGTGACCCCCGTGTCCCCGCAGGACTGCAGCGTGCTGGCCTTTGTCCTGGACCACCTGCTGCCTCACCAGCAGAACGCCGAGGACAAGGACACGCCGGCGCTGGCGCGGCTGTTCCTGGCCAGCCTGGCGGCCGCCGGCAGCGGCACCGACGCGCAGGTGGCGCTGGTCAACGAGGTCAAGGCCGCGCTCGGCCGCGCGCTGGCCATGGCCGAGAGCACCGAGAAACACGCCAGGTGGGACGGGGGGACAGGGGGACAGTGTGGGGACAGTGGGGATAATGGGGGGAGAGCTGGGGACAGCAGGGACAGTGTGGGGACAATAGGGGCTTATGGGGACAGTGGGGGGACAGTGGGGACAATGGGGACAGCAGGGACAGTGTGGGGACAAGGGGGACAGCAGGGACAGTGTGGGGACAGTGGGGACAATGGGGGCTATGGGGACAATGTGGGGACAATGGGACAGTGGGGGGACAGTGGGGACAGCAGGGACAGTGTGGGGAGAGCTAGGGACAGTGTGGGGACAGGGGGGACATCGGGGGCTGTGGGGACAGTGGGGACAATGTCCCTTGAGTGACTGCTGCAGTTTACCCCTGAGTGACCCCTGCCCTGAGTGACCCCTCCCCTGTCCCCCAAGTGACCACTCCCTGAGTGACCCCTCCCCGAATGACCCTTCCTGAGTGACCCCTGCCCAAGTGGCCCCTGCCCTGAGTGTCACCTCCCCTGTCCTGAGTGACCCCTGCCCTGAGTGTCACCTCCCCTGCCCTGAGTGACCCCTGTCCTGAGTGACCCCGAGTGACCCCTGTCCCCTGAGTGACCCCTCCCCAGGTGTCCCCTCCCCAAGTGACCCCTCCCGTCCCCCAAGTGACCCTCCCCGAATGACCCTCCCCGAGTGACCCCTCCCTGAGTGACCCTCCCCGAGTGACCCCTCCAGAGTGACCCCTTCCTGAGTGACCCCCCCCGAATGACCCCTTCAGAGTGACCCCTCCAGAGTGACCCCTTCCTGAGTGACCCCGAGTGACCCCTCCAGAGTGACCCCTTCCTGAATGACCCCGAGTGACCCCTCCAGAGTGACCCCTTCCTGAATGACCCCGAGTGACCCCTCCAGAGTGACCCCTTCCTGAGTGACCCCGAGTGACCCCTCCCCGAGTGACCCCTCCAGAGTGACCCCTCCAGAGTGACCCCTCCCCGAGTGACCGCTCCCCTCCCCCGCAGGCTCCAGGCCGTCATGTGCATCATCAGCACCATCATGGAGTCGTGCCCGTCCACCTCGAGCTTCTACAGCAGCGCAGCCAAAGCTCCTCACAACGGCATGAACAACATCATCCGCCTGTTCCTCAAGAAGGGGCTGGTCAACGACCTGGCCCGAGTGCCCCACAGCCTCGACCTGTCCAGGTGCGGCCTGGGGGGGCTCTGGGGGGGGCTCTGGGGGGGGCTCTGGGGGTTTTGGGGGTTCTCAGGGGGGGTCTTTTGGGGTTCTCAGGGTGTTTTGTGGGTCCTCAGGGGTGTTTGGGAGGGTCTGGAGAAGGTTTGAGGGGTCCCTAGCGGCTTTGGGGGAGGTCCTCAGGGCGTTTCAGGGGGTCCTCAGGGGGGGTTTGGAGGTTCTGGAGAAGGTTTGAGGGGTCTTTAGGGGGGTTTGGGAGGGTCCTAAGGATGTTTCAGGGGTCCTCAGGGGAGTTTGGGAGGGTCTGGAGAAGGTTTGAGGGGTCCGCAGGGTGTTTTGGGGGTCCTCAGGGGTGTTTGGAGGGATTTTAAGTCGTTTTGGGGGGTATAAGAGGATTTGGGGGGGGGTCCTCAGGGTGTTCCAGGGGTCCTCAGGAGGGTTTGGGAGGGTCTGGAGAAGGTTTGAGGGGTCCTAAGGCTGTTTCGGGGGTTCTAAGGGGGTTTGGAGGGTCTGGAGGTTTGAGGGGTCCTTAGGGGGGTTTGGGGGGATCCTCAGGGTGTTTTGGGGGTCTCTGGGTGTTTTGGGGGGCATCCTCAGGGGGTTTCGGGGGGTCCTCAGGGACTTTGGGAGGGGTTCTCAGGGTGTTCCGGGGATCCTCAGGGGGGGTTTGGAGGGTCTGGAGAAGGTTTGAGGGGTCCTTAGGGGGGTTTGGGGGAGGTCCTCAGGGTGTTTTGGAGGTCTCTGGGTGTTCCAGGCGTCCTCAGGGGGGGTTTGGAGGGTCTGGAGAAGGTTCCAGGGGTCTTTAGGGGGGTTTGGGAAGGTCCTAAGGCTGTTTCAGGGTGTCCTCAGGGGGGTTTGGAGGGTCTGGAGAAGGTTCCAGGGGTCCTCAGGGTGTTTCGGGGGTTTGGAGGGATTTTAAGTTGTCTTGAGGGGTTTTGGGGGGGTCTTAGAGGATTTGGGGGGCATCCTCAGGGGGTTTCAGGGGGTCCTCAGGGACTTTGGGAGGGGTTCTCAGGGCATTCTGGGGGTCCTCGGGGGGGTTTGGAGGGTCTGGAGAAAGTTTGAGGGGTCCTTAGGGGGGGTTGGGGGGTCCTCAGGGTGTTTTGGGGGTCCTCAGGGGGATTTGGAGGGATTTAAAGTGTCCCTGGTTGGTTCTGGGGGTCCCTGGGTGGTTCTGGGGGTCCCTGGTTGGTTCTGGGCTGTCCCTAGTTGGTTCTGCCCGGTTTGGGTGTCCCTGGGTGGTTCTGGGGTGTCCCTGGGGGTCCCTGGGTGGTTCAGGTGTCCCTGGGGGTCCCGGGGGTCCCTGGGTGTCCCTGGGGGTCCTGGGGTGGTTCTGGTGTCCCTGGGGGTCCCTGGGTGGTTCTGGTGTCCCTGGGTATCCCTGGGTGTCCCTGGGGGTCCCTGGGTGGTTCTGGGTGTCCCTGGGTCGTTCTGGTGTCCCTGGGGGTCCCGGGGGTCCCTGGCTGTCCCTGGGGGTCCCTGGGTGGTTCTGGGGTGTCCCTGGGGGTCCCTGGGTGTCCCTGGGGATCCCTGGGTGGTTCAGGTGTCCCTGGGGGTCCCGGGGGTCCCTGGCTGTCCCTGGCTGTCCCTGGGGGTCTCTGGGTGGTTCTGGTGTCCCTGGGGGTCCCTGGGTGGTTCTGGGGGTCCCTGGCTGTCCCGGGTGTCCCTGGGGGTCCCGGGTGTCCCTGGGGGTCCCTGGGTGTCCCTGGGGGTCCCTGGGTGGTTCTGGGTGTCCCTGGCTGTCCCGGGGGTCCCCGGGGGTCCCTGCCAGCCCCGGTGCCAGCGCTGTGCCCGCAGCCCCAACATGGCCAACACGGTGAACGCGGCGCTGAAGCCGCTGGAGACGCTGTCGCGCATCGTCAACCAGCCCAGCGGCATCTTCGGCGCCAAGGGCTCCTCCAGCAAGAGCAAGGCCGAGGGCAACGGCGGCGCCCGCGAGGCGGGGGCGGCGCCCCCCGACGGAGGTAGGGACCCCCAAAATGGGGTCACACTGGGGTCACACTGGGGTCACACTGGGGTCACAGCCATGGGGTCACACTGGGGTCACAGCCATGGCAATGGGGGTGCCCGCGAGGCGGGGGCAGCGCCCCCCGACGGAGGTAGGGACCCCCAAAATGGGGTCACACTGGGGTCACACCGGGGTCACACTGGGGTCACACTGGGGTCACACTGGGGTCACACTGGGGTCACAGCCATGGGGTCACACTGGGGTCACACTGGGGTCACACTGGGGTCACAGCCATGGCAATGGGGGTGCCCGCGAGGCGGGGGCAGCGCCCCCCGACGGAGGTAGGGACCCCCAAAATGGGGTCACACCGGGGTCACACTGGGGTCACACTGGGGTCACATCAGGGTCACACTGGGGTCACACCGGGGTCACACTGGGGTCACACTGGGAGCACACTGGGGTCACACCGGGGTCACACTGGGGTCACATCAGGGTCACAGCCATGGGGTCACACTGGGGTCACAGCCATGGCAACGGCGGCGCCCGCGAGGCAGGGGCAGCACCCCCTGATGGAGGTAGGGACCCCCAAAATGGGGTCACACCGGGGTCACACCGGGGTCACACTGGGGTCACAGCCATGGGGTCATTCACACACCCATTGTCACCCCATGGCAATGGGGGCACTCGCGAGGCGGGGGCGGCGCTCCCCGACGAAGGTAGGGACCCCCAAAATGGGGTCACACCGGGGTCACACCGGGGTCACACTGGGGTCACACTGGGGTCACATCAGGGTCACATCCATGGGGTCACACTGGGGTTACACTGGGGTCACATCGGGGTCACACCCATGAGGTCACACCGGGGTCACACTGGGGTCACAGTCATGGGGTCACACTGGGGTCACATCAGGGTCACAGCCATGTGGTCACAGCCATGGGGTCACAGCCATGGGGTCACACCCACAGGGTCACACTGGGGTCACACTGGGGTCACAGACATGGGGTCACACTGGGGTCACACTGGGGTCACAGCCATGGCAACGGCGGCGCCCGCGAGGCGGGGGCGGCGCCCCCCGATGGAGGTAGGGACCCCCAAAATGGGGTCACACCCATGGGGTCACTCACACCCCCAGGGTCACACCCATGAGATCACTCACACCTCCAGGGTCACTCCACAGCCACACCCATGGGGTCACACCCATGGGTCACTCACACCTCCCGGGTCACAGCCACACCCATGGGTTCATACCCAGGGGGTCACACCCACGGGGTCACAACACCTCCAGGGTCATACCCATGGGGTCACACCCATGGGGTCACACCTGTGGGGTCAGTCACACCCATGGGGTCACAACACCTCCAGGGTCACACCCCCAGGGTCACACCCACGGGGTCACACCTGTGGGGTCAGTCACACCCATGGGGTCACACCCACAGCCACACCCATGGGTCACACCCATGGGGTCACTCACACATCCAGGGTCACACCCATGGGGTCACACCCATGGGTCACTCACACCTCCAGGGTCACAGCCACACCCATGGGGTCACAACACCTCCAGGGTCACACCCACAGCCACACCCATGAGGTCACACCCACAGGGCCACACCCACAGTGACATTCCCAGGCTCACCCCATTGTCACATCCCTGGGGTCACCCCATGGCCCCCGATGGCCACGCCCCTGACCCCCGTGACCCCCAGGTGACCCCGGTGACCCCGAGCCCCCCGAGGAGGACGCGGAGGCGGCTCAGGCCGAGGCGGCCGACGGCGACATGGACGGCGAGGCCGAGGGGGACACGGTGGTGCTGGCCGGGCAGCCCGAGGGGCTCAGCACCCAGGAGATGCAGGTGGGGACCCCTCCCCACCCCGCCCGGGACCCCCAGGGCCCCCCAGCACCCCCAAACCCCCCCCGTGCCCCCCCCCCCAGGTGGAGAATGAGCTGGAGGATCTCATTGACGAGCTGCTGGAGCGCGACGGCGCCGACGGCAACAGCACCATCATCGGTGAGTGACCAGAGTGACCAGAGTGACCACTGAGTGACACTGAGTGACCACTGAGTGACCATGAGTGACCAGAGTGACCACTGAGTGACCATGAGTGACTGAGTGACCAGAGTGACCATGAGTGACTGAGTGATCAGAGTGACCACTGAGTGACCACTGAGTGACCACTGAGTGACCACTGAGTGACCATGAGTGACCATGAGTGACCATGAGTGACCAGAGTGACACTGAGTGACACCGATTGACCACTGAGTGACCACTGAGTGACCATGAGTGATCAGAGTGACACTGAGTGACCAGAGTGACCACTGAGTGACCATGAGTGACCAGAGAGTGACCACTGAGTGACACTGAGTGACCAGTGAGTGACCAATGAGTGACCACTGAGTGACCAGTGAGTGACCAGTGAGTGACCACTGAGTGACCACTGAGTGACCAGTGAGTGACCAGTGAGTGACCACTGAGTGACCATGAGTGACCACTGAGTGACTGTGAGTGACCCTGAGTGACCATGAGTGACTGTGAGTGACAGCAGAGTGACCATGAGTGATCACTGAGTGACCATGAGTGACCCTGAGTGACACTGAATGACTGTGAGTGACAGCAGAGTGACCACTGAGTGACCATGAGTGACACTGAGTGACCACTGAGTGATAATGAATGATTGCTAAGTGACCACTGAGTGACCGCTGAGTGACTGCTGAGTGTCCGCTCAGACAGCGGAGGGACCCTCTGGCCATTGGCGTGACCCCCTGCCCCTCCTGGTGACCCCTTGACCCTCCTCGTGACCCCTGCCCATCAGGGTGACCCCTGGACATTGGGGTGACCCCTTGGACATTGGGGTGACCCCCCTGACCCTCCTGGTGACCCCCTGCCCCTCGTGGTGACCCCTGACCATTACGGTGACCCCCTGGCCATTGGGATGACCCCCTGGCCTTTGAGGTGAGCCCCTGACCATCAGAATGACCCCCTGGACTTTGGGGTGACCCCCTGGAGTTTGGGGTGACCCCCTGGCCATTGTGGTAACCCCCTGGCCCTCCTGGTGAACCCCTGGCCATTGGGGTGACCCCTTGGACTTTGGGATGACCCCCTGCCTCTCCTGGTGACCCCCTGACCATAAGGGTGACCCCCTGGACATAGGGATGACCCCCTGGCCCTCCTGGTGACCCCCTGGCCATCAGGGTGACCTTCTGGACATTGGGGTGACCCCCTGACCCTCCTGGTGACCCCCTGACCCTCCTGGTGACCCTTGCCCTTCGTGGTGACCTCCTGACCATCAGGGTGACCCCCTGACCCTCGTGTTGACCCTTGTCCCTCGTGGTGACCCCTGGCCATCATGGTGACCCCCTGACCCTCAGGATGACCCCCTGGACTTTGGGGTGACCCTCTGGCCCTCCTGGTGACCCCCTGGACTTTGGGGTGATCCCTGGCCATTGTGGTAACCCCCTGACCATCAGGGTCAGGACATTGGGATGACCCCCTGAACTTTGGGGTGACCCCCTGGACATTGGGGTGATCCTATGGCCATTGTGGTGACCCTTGCTCCTGCTGGTGACCCCCTGACCCTCCTGGTGATCCCCCTGACCATCAGAGTGACCCCCTGACCCTCCTGGTGATCCCCCTGACTATCAGGGTGACCCCCTGACCCTCAGGGTGACCCCCTGGACATTGGGGTGACCCCCTGGCCATTGGGATGACCACCTGGACTTCGGGGTGACCCTCTGGACATTCGGGTGACCCCCCTGACCCTCCTGGTGACCCTTGTCCCTCGTGGTGACTCCTGGCCATCATGGTGACCCCCTGACCCTTGTGTTGACCCCTGACCATCATGGTGACCCCCTGACTATCAGGATGACCCCCTAGACATTGGGGTGACCCCCTGGACTTTGAGGTGACTCCCTGGACTTTGGGGTGACCCCCTGGACTTTGGGGTGACTCTCTGGCCATCAGGGTGAACCCCTGGACATTGGGGTGACTCCCTGGACTTTGGGGTGACCCCTGCCCCCCCATGACCCCCCCGTGACCCCCCCTGTCCCCAGTGAGCCGCTCGGGCGAGGACGAGTCGCAGGAGGACGTGCTGATGGACGAGGCTCCGTCCAACCTCAGCCAGGCCTCCACCCTCCAGGCCAACAGAGAAGGTGGGACCCAAACCTGGGGGTTGGGGGGGTCCTGGGGGGGCTTCGGGGGTCTCACTCCCCTCTCCACAGACTCCATGAACATCCTGGACCCCGAGGATGAGGAGGAGCACACGCAGGAGGAGGACAGCAGCGGCAGCAACGAGGACGAGGACGACAGCCAGGACGAGGAGGAGGAGGAGGAGGAGGAAGATGAGGATGATCAGGTGTGGGGGGAGGGGGGGAGGGACCCCCAAAATGGGGGGGGGTCATAGTTTGAATAATGGGGTCATCTCTGGATAATGGGGTCACCTCTGGATAATGGGATTGTCTCTGTGGCTGGGACAGTTTTGGGTCTGGGGGTGCAATTTTGGGTCTGGGGGTGCAATTCTGGGACAGGAAGTGCAATTTGGGTCAAAATGCCCCCAAATTTTGGGTCAAAGTGCCCCCAAATTTTGAGTCAGGGGTTGCAATTTTGGGTCTGGGGGAGCAATTCTGGGTCAAGAGGTGCAGTTTGGGTCAAAGTGCCCCCAAATCTTGGGTCAAAGTGTCCCCAAATTTTGGGTCAAAGTGTCCCTAAGTTTTGGGTCAGGGGGAGCAATTTTGGGTCAGGGGATGCAATTTTGGGTCCAAATGCCCCCAAATTTTGGGTCAGTTGGAGCAATTTTGAACCCAAACCCCCCCCAGTTTGGGCCAAAATTCCCCAGTTTTGGATCAGGGGCTGCAATTTTAAACCCAAATCCCCCCAAATTTGGGCCCAAACCCCCCAAATTTGTGTCAAAACTCCCCAATTTTGGGTCAGGGGGAGCAATTTTAACCCCAACCTCCCCCCAAATTTGACTCAAAACTTCCCAGTTTAGACTCAGGGGGAACAACTTTGAACCCAAACCCCCAAATTTGACTCAGTTTAGACTCAGGGGCTGCAATTTTAAACCCAAATCCCCCCAAATTTGACTCAAAACTCCCCAGTTTAGACTCAGGGGCTGCAATTTTAAACCCAAATCCCCCAAATTTGACTCAAAACTCCCCAGTTTAGGATCAGGGGGAACAACTTTGAACCCAAATCCCCCAAATTTGACTCAGTTTAGGCTCAAGGGGAGCAATTTTAAACCCAAATCCCCCCCAAATTTGAGCCCAACCCCCCCAATTTTTGGCCAAAACTCCCCAATTTTGGGTCGGGGGGATCAATTTTAACCCCAAACCCCCCCAATTCTCGGTCAAAATTCTCCAGTTTAGACTCAGGGGCTGCAATTTTAAATCCAAATTCCCCCAAATTTGAGCCCAACCTCCCAGTATTTGGTCAAAATTCCCCAATTTTGGGGCTGCAACTTTGAACCCAAATTCCCCAAATTTGAATCAGTTTAGACTCAGGGAGAGCAGTTTTAAACCCAAATTCCCCAAATTTGACTCAGTTTAGACTCAGGGAGAGCAATTTTAAACCCAAATCCCCCCAAATTTGAGCCCAAACCCCCCAGTTTTTGGTCAAAATTCCCCAGTTTAGACTCAGGGGCTGCAATTTTAAACCCAAATCCCCCAAATTTGACTCAAAACTCCCCAGTTTAGACTCAGGGGGAACAACTTTGAACCCAAACCCCCAAATTTGACTCAGTTTAGACTCAGGGGCTGCAATTTTAAACCCAAATCCCCCCAAATTTGAGCCCAACCCCCCCAATTTTTGGCCAAAACTCCCCAATTTTGGGTCGGGGGGATCAATTTTAACCCCAAACCCCCCCAATTCTCGGTCAAAATTCTCCAGTTTAGACTCAGGGGCTGCAATTTTAAACCCAAATTCCCCCAAATTTGAGCCCAACCTCCCAGTATTTGGTCAAAATTCCCCAATTTTGGGGCTGCAACTTTGAACCCAAATTCCCCAAATTTGAATCAGTTTAGACTCAAGGGGAGCAATTTTAAACCCAAATCCCCCCAAATTTGAGCCCAAACCCCCCAGTTTTTGGTCAAAATTCCCCAGTTTAGACTCAGGGGGAGCAATTTTGAACCCAAATCCCCCAAATTTGACTCAAAACTCCCCAGTTTAGACTCAGGGGGAACAACTTTGAACCCAAACCCCCAAATTTGACTCAGTTTAGACTCAGGGAGAGCAATTTTAAACCCAAATCCCCCCAAATTTGACTCAGTTTAGACTCAGGGGCTGCAATTTTAAACCCAAATCCCCCAAATTTGACTCAAAACTCCCCAGTTTAGGATCAGGGGGAACAACTTTGAACCCAAATCCCCCAAATTTGACTCAGTTTAGGCTCAAGGGCTGCAATTTTAAACCCAAATCCCCCAAATTTGACTCAGTTTAGACTCAGGGAGAGCAATTTTAAACCCAAATCCCCCCAAATTTGAGCCCAAACCCCCCAAATTTGAGCCCAAACCCCCCAGTTTTTGGCCAAAACTCCCCAATTTTGGGTCAGGGGGATCAACTTTAACCCCAAATCCCCCCAATTCTGGGATGGCTGAGCCGGGGGGTCCCTGCAGGATGACGAGGAGGGCGAGGAGGGTGAGGAGGAGGAGGATGAGGACGATGGATCCGAGATGGAGCTGGACGAGGATTATCCCGACATGAACTCGTCGCCCCTCGTGCGCTTCGAGCGCTTCGACCGCGACGACGACCTGATCATCGAGTTTGACAACATGTTCTCCAGCCCCAGTACGGACTGGGGGCACTGGGGGGGACGTGGGAGGGGCTGGGGGGGACTGGGAGTGTAATGGGAGGGACTGGGATGGAGGAAAGGGGGACTGGGAGAGAGTGGGAGGGGAGTGGGAGGGACTGGGAGGGGAGTGGATTATACTGGGAGAGAGTGGGAGGGGACTGGGAGGGGACTGGGAGAGAGTGGGAGGGATGGGGGGGAGTGGGAGGGGACTGGGGGGGAGGGAAAGGGGACTGGGAGGGACTGGGAGTGTAATGGGAGGGGACTGGGGGGGACTGTGGGGGAGGAAAAGGGGACTGGGAGTGTAATGAGAGGGACTGGGATGGAGGAAAGGGGGACTGGGAGAGAGTGGGAGGGATGGGGGGGAGGGAAAGGGGACTGGGAGTGTAATGGGAGGGGACTGGGGGGACTGGGAGTGTAATGGGAGGGACTGGGAGGGGACTGGGAGAGAGTGGGAGGGGACTGGGGGGAGTGGGAGGGGACAGGATTATACTGGGAGGGGACTGGGAGGGAGGAAAAGAGTTATTTCCCCCCATTCCCCAATCCCTCCCCATATTTTTTCAGTCTATTACCCCCCAATCCCTCCCTGTGTTTTTTTGGGCTATTTCCCCCTTTAACCCAAATCCCTCCCCATCTATTTTTGGTTTATTTCCCCCCCAATCCCTCCCCATCTATTTCCAGCCTATTCCCCCTCTCTAACCCCAATCCCTCCCCATATTTTTTGGGGGATATTTCCCCCCAATCCCTCTTCATACATTTTTGGTGTATTCCCCCTCTCTAACCCCAGTCCCTCCCCATATATTTTTGGTGTATTTTCCCTCAATCCCCAATCCCTCCCCATATTTTTTGGGGGATATTTCACCCCCAGTCCTGAATCCCTCCCCATCTATTTTTTGTGTGTTTCCCCCCTCTAACCCCAATCCCTCCCCATATATTTTTGGTTTATTTCCCCCCCAGTCCCCAATCCCTCTCTCTGTTTTTTCAGACCATTTCTCCCCCCAATCCCCAATCTCTCCCTGTGTTTTTTCAGGCTATTTCCCCCCACCAATCCCCAATCCCTCCCCATCTATTTCCAGTCTATCCCCCCCTCTAACCCAAATCCCTCCCCATATATTTTTGGTATATTCCCCCCCTCTAACCCCAATCACTCCCCATATATTTTTGGGCTATTTCGCCCCCAATCCTCAATCCCTCCCCATATTTTTTTGGGGATATTTCCCCCCAATTGCTCCTCATACATTTTTGGTGTATTCCCCCTCTCTAACCCCAATCCCTCCCCATATTTTTTTGAGGATATTTCCCCCCAGTCCCTCCCCATATATTTTTGGTATATTCCCCCCCTCTAACCCCAATCACTCCCCATATATTTTTGGGCTATTTCGCCCCCAATCCCTCCCCATCTATTTCCAGCCTATTCCCCCTCTCTAACCCCAGTCCCTCCCCATATTTTTTCAGCCTGTTTTCCCCCAATCACTCCCCATATATTTTTGGTATATTCCCCCTCTCTAACCCCAATCCCTCCCCATCTATTTCCAGCCTATCCCCCCCTCTAACCCCTCTATTTTTGTCCCCCCCTGCAGCTGACATCCCCCCCTCCCCGGGGAACATCCCGGCCTCCCACCCGCTGCTGGTTCGGCACGCGGAGCACGGGGCGCTGGGGCTGGGGGCCGGCGGGGGAGGGGCCCGGCTGGCCCAGGGGCTGGGCAGGAGCCAGCGCACGCTGAGGCAGCTGACAGCCAATGCTGGCCACACCATCCACGTGCACTACCCGGGGGCCAGGCAGCCAAACCCCCCCCTCATCCTGCAACGGTGAGTGAGAGACCTGGGAACCCCAAAACCCACCCTGGGAACCCCCAAACCCACCCTGAGACAGCCCAAACCCACCCTGAGACAGCCCAGACCCACCCTGGGGTCATCCAAACCCACCCTGAGACAGCCCAGACCCACCCTGAGACAGCCCAAACACACCCTGGGGTCATCCAAACTCACACCATCCACGTGCACTACCCGGGGGCCAGGCAGCCAAACCCCCCCCTCATCCTGCAACGGTGAGTGAGAGACCTGGGAACAGCACTGAGCCCCCAAAACCCACCCTGAGACACCCCAAACACACCCTGGGGTCATCCAAACCCACCCTGAGACAGCCCAGACCCACCCTGAGACAGCCCAGACCCACCCTGAGACACCCCAAACCCACCCTGAGACAGCCCAGACCCACCCTGAGACAGCCCAGACCCACCCTGAGACAGCCCAAACACACCCTGAGACAGCCCAAACACACCCTGAGACAGCCCAAACACACCCTGAGACACCCCAAACACACCCTGAGACACCCCAAACTCACACCATCCACGTGCACTACCCGGGGGCCAGGCAGCCAAACCCCCTATCCGCAACGGTGAGTGAGAGACC
>NW_027635376.1:0-33183 GCF_903797595.1 Erithacus rubecula | reverse complement strand
CTGACAGACATATCTTAGGTCTCACTAATCTGGGTCATTCATGATTTGGAATTCTACTTTGACTTTCGCTTTTTTTTCCTCTCCAATCCTTCATCAGTCACTCAGTCTGGCCTCCCCGTAACCCTGCAGAAAACTTATGCAAGGAAATCAGCAGAAAAATTGAGACACCAGGCTTGGTGACACAGCTCCACAAGGTCAACTTTATTCCCTGTTCTCTTGCCATAGCCAGGACTCAGTGTCAGAGCCTCTAGAGATGCATGGATCAGGGCTCAGAGGGTTTTGTCAGTGCAGGATATGAACTAAAGGCACCAGAAGCACCAAGTCTGCAGACAAATCTCACTCTTCTGATCTCCCTTCCTGCCACAGGCAGGCTCAGAGCAGCTGTCTCACACCTCTCTAAACCAATGGGGGCTCTCTCCTTACCAGGCTCCTCACGCTCTGGGGAACTGTTCCCACAGCTCTCGGTGCCACATGAAGCTTCTGCTGCTGCCCTGTTCAGATCCCCCTCTCCTGAAGACTCAGGGGCAACATTAACATTCCCCTTGAAAGAAAAACAAAAAGAAAGAAATCCAAAGATCACTCACTACTTTCTTGGATAGTATCATGGTACAGGAACTCTCCCTCCACTCCCAGGGGACGTGGGGCACGGGGGGGGGGGAAACACTGCCCACACAGTTCACATGACAAGCATTTTAAACTCAGGATTTGGGTGGCCAAGATGAAACTGAGTGTTGTGCAAAATGCAGAAAACCAGAAGACACCAAGTGAGAGGATGTGCCCTCATGTTCTCACCCTGGCTCATCCCACGAGCTGCAAGAAATCAGCCAGCAGAAAGCCAGGGGCTCTCCTTGTTGACAACACGGCTGTCAGCAAGGGCAGAGCTCACTCCCAGCACTGCCCAGGGCCCTCTGCTGCAAACCCACATGAAAAGCACACATCTCATTTCTGCCTGGGAATCTCGCCACCCCCACCCAGCCGCTCACACAGTCCATCACCAGGTGGGGCTTTTTGGAGCTCTCTGCTGCCGCCCTAGAGTATGACCCAAAAAAATATTTTGGCACCTAGATATGTTCCAGGATCACATCTTCCAGTGCCAAAATCTGTAATTTGGAGGGTAAAAAAACCAACCTAACCCATCTCTTCTGCCATAGCTCATCTGTCAGAATCGTAAAGATCTAAAGATGGTTCTGAGCCTGCAATGTTTTCTTTTAATAAAATCTTTTGAAAACTGCTGTGTGTGAGTTTACAGAAGACAAAAAAATTCCACTTGATAAAATATCAGTAAATCCAAAAAATCCCACTCCCCTCCTTGAGCCTGCCCTTTCTCATCATGAATGTACTGCAGCCAGTGGGGTCAGCACACCAATAGAAAGAGGCATTCTTTGGCCAACAGTATAATTACTGCTGAAAGGTCTTTGCAACACTTCAGGCAAGTCTGGCAAGACTTAGAAACAGGATTCCTCATCCAAAGATTGAATCTGTCAAACAAAGGACAGAAAGCTGCAGCTCCAGCCCATCCCCAAATAGGGCTCTGGGAGCGCCCACACTCAGGCACGGCTCACACAGCAGCAGCAGCATGCGCCCCTCCCTCGCTTTGCCTTGGCCTTGCAGCACAAAAGAGGCAGAGCCCACATCTGCTCCTGGAACTGAGGCACCTCTCACATGGCCCTCCCTGCACGGGACACTTGGTCTTCAGTGGCATTCTCCAAACACTCTTCTTTCCCATCAAACCAAGCCTGTTACAACCTACAAAGCATCACCATAAATGCTCCTGCATGAGGGATTCATCCCAGTAAAAGGAGCAACCAAAGTGGCCAACAAAGGCTCACTTCTTTCAATCTCACTAAGCAGGGGAAGACTTTTTCATCCCTAATCTTTTAGTGGCCTTACATTACCAAGAACAATTAGGTAACTCTGTAACAATGAAAGAAATTAACTTGAAACCTTTGCTTCTCAGCCACATAACACAATTCAAAAGCTAACAGTCCAGCCTCTTTTATTCCCATCCAATGGGGTTACCTGAGCAGAGGGGGACCTTTGAGGCAGGGATCTCCCGATTTCTCAAATCCATTTTTCTATTTCAAGGTCTAGCTGAGATTCTTCTTCCACAGCAGCATTCCATGCTGAGCTGGAGGCTGTCGATGCTGCACAACCAGGTGGAACGCAGGGGCCCGAAGTGTTTGGTGTGGCTGCAGGAATCCAAACACATTGGTCAGGCTCCACAAGGAGACACAGAGCTCTATTGCTGCCTTGGATCAACCATCCCAGGAAGCACACAGGAAACCCAGGCACAGAATCTTTTGGCATTCTAGGTCCCTCTTCCTAGTAGACTTGAGAATTTCTATCTCACAATGACAGAGCATTGTGGAAAAATACTTCAAGCGGTCATTTTTCATGACATTATGGAAAAGCAAGGCTAGAACTCTTTTCCCACCTGGCGAGTCAGAGCCTGGGGGCTGCTGCTCCCTGTGGAGCTGCTGCAAGCTGCAGGGCTGGATGCTGAGCACCTCCCGGTCGGCCGGAGGCAGCTGCTCCCCGTAGAGCTCCTGCGAGCGGCTGGGGGCCCCTTCCCGCCCGAGCGGCAGCGGCCGCTCCCCGCCGAGCCCGAGCAGGTGGCACGGCGAGATCCGGAGCAGCTCCTGCAAGCGGCTCTGGGCGGTCGCGGCGAAAGCAGGGGTTGGTGTAGTGCAGCCAGGCCCGGCATCGCCCGGCACGGCTGAGCCGAGCCAGCCCGGCACCTTGCGGAAGCCGTAGCGGTACAGCTGGCGCACGAAGCTGCGGAACTGCGTGGCCCTGAAGGGCCCGCCCGGGCTGAGCAGCTCCCGCTCGAGCGCGGCAGAGCCGGGGCTGCAGGCCCAGCGCGGGCGGGGCGGGGCCGGGGCTGGCCGGGAGCGCGGGGCCGCTGCAAACCCTGCCCTGCTCCCATTCCCGCAGCCATCCCTGCGCCTCGGCTCGCGGCGTCACCCCAAAGCATCAAGGCCAGCGCGGGAACTTTCCGAAAGGGCTCGGAACTGAGGAATCCCGTGGGAAACTCTTCCTCTCTGTCCAGTGAAAGCGAAATCGCTCCGTGTTCGGCATAGCTAAAGGGAGGAAAAAGATGTTCCAGTGGGTGGCTTCACTATTTTGATGGGGCTGCAAACAGAGTTCCCCGCTTGAAAGCAGATAAGGTCAAATGGGAGAAGAGGAAATGAAAAGAGAGAATTGAAGACATTCTTTTTTTCACTTTTCCTGCCAAATGTCTGGTTCTTTCTCGCTGTCTCTGCCTGTCTTCAGTAGATTTCACATATTTCTCTTTCTTTGGAGATAGAAGCAGCAACAAGAAGGGGCAGCAATTTTGTCAGCATTTTCATCCAAGCTAAACTCCTGCCACCTTGAAGGATGTTATTTTACCTAAGGGATTAATGGTTTACAGTGATAGTGAACTCACACTGCTGTCTTCATCAAGAGGTTTCCATTCTTCTTTCCTCCGTAATACTTTATTCTCTTTTTTATCACATTCAGGGCAGAGTTACAATGTGAAATCCCTCCCAGAACCACGTCATATCTGTGGAAAACAGCAAAGGTCATCTTGCAATGCTCTGCTTAGTGTCACTAGTTCTTTTTATTTTAAATTGTCTCTTGAACTAGAAACAGTTTCCAGGGCAGGGAAAAAAAAGACCTATTTCTTCCATCTCTTTTAATTCCTGCCCCTTTTTAATGTTTTTACCTGCTTTAACCATGAGGGCTCCTGTGAGTATATTTGGTGATATGGCAGAAGCTCACCCCTCAGGCAGAGTGGATATTTCCCTTCTATCCAGCTTGTCCTGAGTTCTGGCTGACGCTGCCTCCTCTTGCCTCCTTCCAGGTCCCTTTGTGAGCAGCCCAGCCCTGTCCCTTCACTCACTGCCCTGTGGGTGACGTGCTGGCACAAGGATTGTTGGTCTCATCTCATTCTGGAGCAGTCTTTTGGAGTGAGTGTTTCCAAGATGCCCTGTCACCTTTTCCTCTGTTGCTGGCTTTCTCAGGAAAACCAAAATCCACCTACTTAGAAAATCTCTTCCCATTTCATCTTAACAGCTTAAAACAGAACCTAAACTAGAATGCTCTGCCTCAGTGGGATGGTGTTTGTCTTTCTTTAAGACAGTGTGAGAAACCTCACCGAAATTATCCTAGACACTGAATTACAACAAAATTTGTAATGAATAGGCCAAAAGGAGAAGACAGGAGTTCAGAAAATGAAGGGACATCTTTCTCCATGTTTCGGACCCTTATTTGCCTCATGTGTGTCTAATTGCTGCTTCATCAAGAAAAGCCTTTTTTTAAGGGCTCCTTTGTAATCTATGTGAGTCATGAGACACACAGGAATACTGGCCCTGTGGCCTACTGGAGATGAGGAAGCAGCTGGTTGAAATGTGGATTGTCCATTGGAATGTTTAGTCAAAGCTGTGGTACAGTTATGGTTACATTGACTTTTCCACAGTACTCTGGGGCTAAGAATGAGAAATTATTATTGGCTGTTTTTAAGGAACTGAAACTTAAAAAGAAACATCTTTCTCTGTATCATGACTCTTCCCCAACTTTCTATGGTACTGTAAATTTAATCATTTAAAACACCACAAGGTAAATAATGGATATTCATTTCAGTCTATGGGACCAACAGTTGGTTTAAAAATGAACAACAGAAAAGGGTTTTAATTATTTTTAGAAGGAAGATCCTTAAATTGGTATATTGTTTTAGATTAATTTTTTTCTAAGAATGACTTCTTTCCAGTTTAAAAGGAATTTGTAAAGACCAAGAACTCAATGTACAGGCCTGATCACTTGAAGTATTTTGTTTCATATCTTTCTTTTTCCCTACATGGCATTGTAAATTTTGAATCACAATTGTTACCACTTTGAAAATGCAATTCCGTGTTTTTCTGCTGGTGAATACTTAGCAGTTATAAGTGAAAGAACAGACAGTTTGAAAGTGAAATATGCTTTATGTGATATATTTTTTAACTAGTCTCCTGGTATTACAGGCTACAAGGGCAATATTGAACCAGTCTATACTCCTTTATTTTTGATAGGCATTTTGAAAGTATTCATCTTTTCAGTATATCTGTGATACATTGATGTGTGTTTCAGGTGAAACTCTCCTGTGTGCCCTGCTGCTAGCAGGTAAGATCTCCTTGCAGTGTAGGAAGACACAATTTTCCCTTTCTGATTTGCACACAGCTGTGCCACTGCCTTGACCTTTTCATCTGTGCTGCTTAGACAGTTTTTCCTCCAACACCTGTGCCAGCAGTATTCCTTAAGGTGATGAGGGTGTGGTGAGCATGCAGGACCCAAACTGCTCCTGATCTTCTGGGAGCTAACTGTTGGTCCCTGAATGAATCCTGTCCTGTTTATTTCTACACTGTCCTTGTGGCAGAGGGTGTTCCTGCCAGTGTTTTAGGTTACATGGTCTAAGCCCAGCATCGTGACTAGTAAAAGCCAAAGAAACAAATGTGTCATTTTCTGTCCAATTTACCTGGGGTCTGTATGTGAGACTTCCATTGCTGATAAAAGTGAGAATTCTTGGCAGACAGATTCCCGGAAAGCAAGTAATGAGTCATGGAGTTTAGCATCTATTTCTTCAAATCCTTGGCTACAGAATGGGAAAGAGAATGTTCATCATTTTCTTTCTCCTCATATATATGGTTTTCACCTACTGTGGAAAGACTTGGACTCCAAATTTTATCTTTCATAACTTGAACTATTTGCAAAGGAGATAGAATCAGACAAAAAAAAAAAAAAAAAAAAAAAAAAAGAAAAGAAAAAATTTTAAAAGTAAAAGGAAGAACAAAAATGAGAAAAAGAAAAATAAAATAAAAATAGAAAAAGAAAGAGAAAGAGAAAAGAAAATAAGAATAGAATAAGAGAAAAGGAAAAAAGAAAAAGTAGAAAAAGAAAAAGGGAAACAAAAAAAAATTAAGAATCAAGAAAAAGAGAAATACTATAGAAAATGGAGAATGAGAAAGGCAAAAGGAGAAAGAATAACAAATATAAACAGAAAGAGAAGATGAAAAAGGAAGAGAACAAGAAAATAAAATGAAAAAATGAAAATAAAAAGAAGAAAAAAAGATGCAACAGAAAAAGAAAAGGAAACGGACAAGAAAAGGAAAAAATAAAAATTAAAGGAAAAGAAAAAAAAATGAAATTAAAAAGAAAAAAATAAAAGGTAGAACACAAACACAAAGAAATAAAAAGAACAAAGAAAATATAAAAGGAAAGAAAAAGAAAAAGAACAGAAAAAAAAAAGGCAAAGAAAAATAATAAGAAAAAGGAATGAAAAAGAAAGATAAAAAAAACCAAAAGAAAAAGAAAATATAATAAAAAGAAAAGAAAAAAGAAAAAGACCAGAAAAGAAAAAGAGAAAAAAAAGAACAGAAAAGAAAAGAAATAAAAAATAAAAGAAACATAAAAGAAAAAAAAAAAAGAAAAAAAATTGTCAGAGAAGAGAAAAAAGAAAAATAGAAAATAAAATAAAAAAATTTAAAGAAAAATAGAGAAAAGAAAATTAGGAAGAAAAAATAGAGAAAACAGGAAAAAATAACAAGAAAAAAGAAAACGAAAAATTAAAAGAGGCAGGAAAAGTCAAAGGAAAAAGGAAAAAGAAATACAAAAAGATAAGAAAGAAAAAAATGAAAACAAAAAAAGAAAAAAGGAAAAAGAGGCAGAAAAAGAAAAAACAAAAAGAGAAACGGAAAATAGAAAAAGAAAGAAAGAAGAAAAAAATTAAAAAGAACAAAAAAGTAAAAAAGAACAAAAAAGGAGAAAAAGCAAAAAGAAAGAGTAAAACAGTAAGAAAAAAGGAAGAAAAAAGTTGAAGAAAAAGAGACACAAATAGAACAAATAAGAATAAGAAGAAAAAGAAAAATGAAACAGAAAATAAGAACAAAAATTATAAAAGAGAAAGAAAAAAATAGAAAAAGAAAGAAAGAAAAACAAGGGAAAAACGATCAAGGAGAAGAACAAGGAGAAAAAGAAAATAAAAAAAGAAAAAATTGAAAAATAAAAGAACAGGAAAAGAAAAAAAAACCCAAGAAAATAAAAAGAAACTAAAGAGAAAAATAAAAATAGCAAGAAAAATACCAAAAAGGAAAATAAAAGTAAAATAAAAAAATAAAGAAAAAAGGATAAGAACAGGAAAAAAGAAAAAGAAAAAGAAAATCCAGAAGAAGAACAAGAAAAAAGGAAGAAAAAATGTTGAAGAAATAACAAATAGAACAGAACACGAAGAAAAATAAAAAGTAAAAGAAGGAAAAATGGAAAAAGAACAAGAAAATAAGAAAGGAAGAAGAAAATAAATATATAAAATAGAAGAAGGCAAAGGAAAAGGAAATGGAAAAGGAAAGGGAAAAGAGAAAAAAACAGCAAAGTAATTGTTAAGCAGTTCTCCTTGCTTTTTCCTTTAATAACCAAAGCACATCATTTTTTCTGCATCCTGTAGCATCTTTGGAACAGAAAAACTTAAAATGGCTCATATGAGGCCAAGGGTGCCAAACGAATCCCAGGATAAAAAACTTTGCTACTGAGAAGATTGACATCTCGGCCCTTGGCTGCAACCCAAGGGGCCTTGAGACAAAGGTAGAAAGTTAAAAGTTCTGAGGATTTTCACTGTGCTCACCCCTGGCAACTGGCCAAAGCCGCAAGACTGCACAGAACGGAGTCCGGGACAAGCAGCACAAGAGCCACCAAGAGAGAAACAAACTATTCCCCATCCCTATGACAAATGCAATTGCTTTATATGAGTTAGATACAAGATAAAATCAGTTTTTGTGGCACATCCGTATGTTAGTACTGCCTGTTACGATCGCAGGTTTTTAGGAATTTGTGTTAAAAATTGACAAATGTATTGAGTAAAAAAGAATTTAAAATTTATGGGTCGAGCTCCTTATCCTAACAACAATCACTGTTGTCTCAGATATGAAAATTTCTGTTATCTTAAAAAAATGAAAATGGAAAAGAGCTCAATAAAAAAAAAAATGGAAAAAACCCCAAAAGAAATAAAAAGCGATAAAGATCAGAGGGAAAAAGTTAAAGGAACTAAATGAGCTCTGCAAACAATTAAAAACAGCACTGTGGCAACTGATTTTGCCAACTTCAAATAAAAACCTTTGTGTAGATTGCAGAAATTGCCATAAAATTAGATTTACAGGCTGATAAATGAAAACATAAAAATTAAAGTTATTAGGAATATAAGGAGTACCAAAATACAGGTCTTTTTAAAGCACAAATCAATATAATAAAAAGAGAAAATGGGGGATTGTTATATATGTGATTCATGCTAATTAAATTGTAACAATATTAGTAAAATTGTTGCTTTATAATAAATAGAAAAATTGTATTTAATCGTTATAAAGCAAAAAGGATAAAGGAAATGGTTAAACAAAGCAGATGGACTCATCCTCTAGATGTTTGGTGGGAGTGAGGATAGTAAGGATATAGGTCTAAGAACAGCATCTAGAAATAAAACTTTCGACCTTGAATTGGGCCAAATTGGGATGATTCCAAAGCATTGGACACTGGAATAAGGCCTGGTGTGGGAGCATATATTTAATTATATAATCCTAAGCATAATGTGCTTGCGCTCCCTGCAAGGTCACACAGCGAACACTGAGGAAGACCCAGAGCCTTCATCGGAAACAAGACCCCGAAAGGAGGAGAGACCCCGACCACTGGTGACGCATGGCAACACAACAGAGTGGCGCAGATTTTAGGAATAGAAACTAGGAGGAGCTTTCTAGGACATTCTGTATTAGTATGTATTAGTAAACAGCATGTAAGTGAGATTTTTAGCTTGACTGATTCGGTACGGTGTGAGAGGAAGGGCCCTGCCCGTACCCCCGGTCAGTTTTGCTTCTGCTTTATTCCAACCAAACCTCAATCCCACTAAATTACTCCCTGCCTCACTGCCTGATTTTGTATATACTTAAATATCTGTAACTAATATACTTTGATTGTATTCATTTATATACAATTGCTGCTATTATTAATAAATTGCTGCTAAATTTAATTTTGTTGTTTGATTAATTGGACAAAATTGAACATATCCAAATATCCACTTATAACAGTACTCACCTGGAATGTGTATCTCTCAGCGTGTCTATTTATTTAGAACACTATGAAGACTGTAAAATTGAAAACCAAAAGTGCAGCAGAAATCCATTGTGGTTTATATTGTTCTTAATGAGATTCTTCAAGCTGAGCACAGACTTTGTGTTCAGCAGCACAGGCAGGGGCTTCTTGGACCACTGCTCTAGCATTCATTATTTTGAGTTACTATTTTGAGTTTGCAGGAATAAAAGAAGACAAGCCCATCAAGTATGGAAGAGAAAAAGTCACTGACAGGAACCAGTGGGTGAAGAAATGTGAGGGGGGGAAAAGGCAGAAAACATGAGGTGGCAAGTGTGAGAAATGTGAGTGGAAGTAGGAGAGAAGTATGAGGGAAGAAAAGAGTAGGAAACCTGAGCAGAAAAGAGTGAGAAAAACTGAGGGGGAAATGGTGAGAAACGTGAGTGAAAATAGGAGAGGAAGATTAGAGGAGAAAAGGGCAGGAAATAGGATGGGAAAATTCTGAGAGACGTGAGTGGAAAAGGATGACAAACATGGGGGAAAAATGGAGGGAAATGTGAGGGGAAGAGAATGAGAAACCTTACTGGCAAAGAGAAAGAGGCAGAAAATGTGAGGGGAACATTGTGAGAATCCTGAGGGGGAAAGAGTGAGAAAGCTGAGGACAGAACAAGGCAGAAAACATGAGTGAGAAAAGGGCACAAAATGTGAGAGAGAATCTGTAAGGAGCAGAGAGGAAAGAATGATAAATGTGAAGAGAAAAATGTGAAAAATGTGAGAGAAAAATTGTGAGAAACATGAGGGAAGAAAAACAACAGGAAATGAGTGGGATGATGCGGAAATGTGAGATGAAAAATGTGAGGAAAGTGACCTGAAAAGTGAGAGGATTTGTCTTTACTAACAAGCTGTGGATCTGCTGGTAGATAAGACTAGCATTAAGAAAGAAAAGAAACAATAGGATGGGTTCCACTGACTGAGGAATGGAAAAAGATATTTGCCTTTACAAACAAACTGGAGGTTTGCTGATAAATTAAACTGGATATTGAAAGATGAAAATAGCAATAGGGAAAAAAGTATGAATTCTGTAAGAATTAAAAATTAAAAGGGAGGATTATACATAAGATGGGAATCTTAGGTGTCTGGCATTCTGGGAAGTCTGTACCTCTTAAGTACCTCAGACAGTGGGGAAAGAGAAAGGCAAATGCAGCCAGGAAAATAAGATAAAAAGAAGGTTGTGTCCTCCAAAAGTTTGAGAGATCCCAGGGGAATGCCCCATGAATTCTCCCTTTATTGGAATAAAGCACAGAGGACTCTTCTGTCTCCTTTTTGGACATAAACCTCTAGTGTTAGTGGATTAATTTTCCTGTCAAAAGGGTGGGGGAAAGGAATAAAATTTGAGAGTGAAACATGATGGGAAAACTGTGAAAATCGTGAATGGGAGCAGGTGGAAATCTGAAAGGGAAAAGGAAAGGAAATGTGAAGAGAGGAAAGGGCAGGAGAGAAGGCAAAATTGTCATAACAGCTGTAATAATTCCTAGCACATTCCCCCATATATGTGTTTATTTGGACAGACCCAGGGCTTTTCTGTATGTGTGTCTCTACCTCTGCCTTTATTCCTACCTGGCAGCAGGATTTGCCCGCCAGCAGGAGCTGCTCCAAGCTGGGACCGTGACTGGCGGTGCTGATTCCCAGAGAATTCTGTCTCCCGGGTGCAGCCGAGGCAGGAGCGGGTGGAAAGGCGCTGGCGCTGCTGCTGCTCTGCGCACTGAGCCCCGGCCGGGCAGGGCACGGCGCCCGCTGCGCTGCGGGTCCTTCTGCTGCCACAGCCCGGCACACCTGGGACAGGGTGTGACAACCTGTGGGAAAACCGGGGGCTTTGTGGGGCTGCATTGCTCTGCACACACCCGGGACACCTGTGGCACAGAGCTTTGGGCCCCCAAAAAGGTAAACCAGATGGAAACAGCTGGAGAAGGTTTCATTTTCACCTTTCTTTATTCTTCAATAGAAATGACTAAAATGAAAGTTACCAAGCACGGCCTGTTCCCCACTGCCAGTTCAGTGTAGGAAAAGAGGCATTACTTTATTTCAATGCTGACTGTGTGGGGAATCATTTTCCTAACACATGCACACCCACGTGTTTGTATCCATAGAATTAAGACATATTTATTACTTTGCTCAAACTCACTGGCTAAACATTCCCACAAAGTATTTGATATACTGATTTTCTTCAAAATTAGGGCCATTGTGAGTAATTCCATTGAGGGTCTCTAGTGTTCATTTGGTGAACATCCCATTCCTCAAATTTTCATCCTGTGGTCAAGATGTCTTAACTGTCTTGTGTCAAAGGAAGGAGATCATGGAAACAAGATTCTCCACCTACTTTTGATTTGGTTTGCTGGGTGGGTTGGTGTTTGGGGTTTTTTGCTGTTTGTTTGTTTGTTTGTCTAGTTTCAATGGGGTTGGGGAAGTTTGTGGAGTTGTTTTGGTTGGTTGGTTGGCTAGTTTTGTTTGGTCTGGTTTGCCTGCTTATAGTCTTAGCCTGAGACCTCCAGTACACAGAAAGGTTAAATCCCTGGCAGGTGCACACCTGGAAAGCAGCTGGATGCATAAGGAGGCAGACTTCCATTCCTTTAGCTTTAAACGACTAAACCGCGCTTTGTTTCTTCCTTTCTTCATTTGAGCCTTTTGCAAATATTTGCATTTTCTTTTTCCTAAACACTGACAAGAGATGCTTGAATTTTTTGGTTCTCTTTTGCTTTGCCTTAGGTCTAGAATGTCTTCAAGTTCCTCTGATAAGAAGACATTCTTCACTGAAGGACACAGCAAATACATGAGACAAGGTTTTGAGTCTGTGAAATGTCCAGGTCCCCAGTACTTCCTTTGACATGAGCTGCAAGATACAGATGGTCAGGCCGATATTCCTGGATAAGAAGAGGGAGATGTATCTTCCACTGCTTGGCAAGAAGTTTTTCCAGCAAGCAGAAGATGCAGGAGGGCACCTAAACTCCAAGAGCCATGCAGAATTTGTCTGCCTCTCTCAGTTTGTGTGTCATTGATAATCACACAGGCCCACAGCCACACATCTGGATGAGGAATAGTCCATACCTTATCAAGTCCAAGAGAAGCATTCCACAATCATTTCTGAGCTACCTTAGGCAATGACTAAACAACCTGTGACAGCAGCAAGAACAAGATGTGATTTTTTTTGAAAACTCTCCTGAAAAATCCAAGTTTTTTTCCTTTGCCACAGCCCTCACTACAATATTTCACCATGACCTTTAGTCCACCTAGAGCTACTCAGGCAACAAATGCCACTTCCCTCTGGCAGAGGCACAGGCAGCCTGAATGGGCACAGATGATGAGAATTTCTTCCACCTGAGCTACCTGGGCTCTTCAATGTCCCTGACATGCTTCCACAAGCTCAGCTCACTTGAGGGAGGATCACAATCCTGGCAGACCTGAGCAGCATGTCCAGCACACAGGGTGACTCAAAGCAAGGCATCACAGCTTCAGCTCTAACAACACTGGGGCAGTCACCACACTAAACAGTTCATAAAGATATTCAGCTGAGACTGGGGAATGTGCAGAGACATTTTAGTCAGGGAAGAGCAGCACTAGAACAGCCTGAAGTGCTGTTTGCAGACAAAACAAACCAAAAGGAGGAAGCAGAGAAAGAGGCAGACGTTGCTTGTGAAGTTCAACAAAGAACCATTTCACACCAAGTTCATTCCAAAACTGAGGTGCATTTTCAGGGCAATTAACATGACTTTTTGCTTTGCAGTTTTGTTTGTTGTATAACAGACTTTATGTTCTCTCCTCTTACACTCCAAAGCCCAGAGACTAAAGTGGCCCCCTAAGTGCTGGTTTCAGCTGTTTTGAATTCACTAGACTGGAATCTATGGCTACTGTCTTATGAGCAACTGGAGAGACAGGGAACATTCTGAGTTGTGATCAGAAGCCAATTTTGTTGAGTATACAAGGTGTTTATAGAGGGTTTAACTTTCATGGCACTCACATAGGGTTCTAATTTTGGTAACTATGTCCCATCGGTTAACCCATTCTTCATGACATCCCATTGCCTGGCAACATTATCTTATCACAAAGTTTCACAATACATTTCTTGGTCACTTCTTGCCCAGGGAGCATTTATCCATGTCTGTCTCTCCCATGGTTTCTGTTCCATAAGGCCTAAGACACCAGGCCCCTTTATCAATTCCATTGTACTCTCTGGTTTATTCACCATACTCTGTACCCGGTGTTGCAGTAACTTTGTCTTTGTCTGATTCTATCTCCTTTGCAAATAGTTCTAGTTATGTAAGATATAATTTGGAGTCTAAGTATTCCCACACTAGGTAAACACCATATCTGTGAGAAGAAATAAAATTATGAATATTCTCTTTCCCATTCTGTAGCCAAGGATTTGAAGAAATAGATGCTAAACTCAATGACTCATTACTTGCTTTCCAGGAATCTGTCTACCAAAAATTCTCACTTTTATCAGCAATGGAAGTCTCAGATACAGACCCCAGGTAAATTGGTCAGAAAAGGACACATTTGTTTCTTTGGCTTTTACTAGTCACGATGCTGTGCTTAGACCATGTAACCTAAAACATTGGCAGGAACACCCTCTGCCACAAGGACAGTATAGAAATGAACAGCACAGGATTCATTCAGGAACCAACAGTTTGCTCCCAGAAGATCAGGAGCAGTTTGGGTCCTGCATGCCCACCACACCTACATCACCTTAAGGAATACTGCTGGCACAGGTGTTGGAGGAAAAACTGTCTAAGCAGCAGAGATGAAAAGGTCAAGGCAGTGGCACAGCTGTGTGCAAATCAGAAAGGGAAAATTGTGTCTTCCTACACTGCAAGGAGATCTTACCTGCTAGCAGCAGGGCACACAGGGGAGTTTCAGCTGAAACACACACCAATGTATCACAGATATACTGAAAAGATGAATAATTTCAAAATGCTTCTCAAAAATAAGGGAGTATTAAGTGGTTTAATGTTGTCCTTGTTGCATGTAATACCAGGATACTAGTGAAAAAAATATATTCACATAAAGCGTATTTCACTTTCAAACCTCTATGTTCTTTCACTTATAACTGCTAAGTATTTACCAGCAGGAAAAACACTAGAATTGCATTTTCAAAGTGGTAACAATTGTGATTCAAAAGTTACAATGCCATGTAGGAAAAAAAAGAAAGGTACAAAACAATAGAGCTTCAAGTGATCAGGTCTGTGCATTGAATTCTGGTCTTTACAAATTCCTTTTAAACTGGAAAGAAGTCATTCTTAGAAAAAAATCTTAATCTAAAACCATATACCAAAATTTTTAGGATCTTCCTTCATAAAAATTAGATTAAAACCCTTTTCTGTTGTTCATTTTTAAACCAACTGTTGGCCCATAGGCTGAAATGCAATATCCATTATTTACCTTGTGGTGTTTGTAAATGACATTAAATTTTACCAGTACCATAGAAAGTTAGGGAAGAGTCATGCTGCCAGACACAAGATAAGCACATTTCTTCTTAAGTTTCAGCTTCCTTAAAACACAGCCAATAGTAATTTCTCATTCTTAGCCCCAGAGTACTGTGGAAAAGTCAATGTAACCATAACTGTACCACAGCTTTGACTAAACATTCCCATGGACAATCCACATTTCAACCAGCTGCTTCCTCATCTCCTGTAGGCCACAGGGCCTGTATTCCTGTGTGTCTCATGACTCACAGAGATTACAAAGGAGCCCTTAAAAAAGGCTTTTCTTGATGAAGCAGCAATAGACAGACATGAGGCAAATAAGGGCGAAGAAACATGGAGAAAGATGTCCCTTCTTTTCTGAACTCTTGTCTTCTCCTTTTGGCCTATTCATTACAAATTTTGTTGTAATTGAGTGTCTGGGATAATTTTGGTGAGGTTTCTCACACTGTCTTTAAAGAAAGACAAACACCATCCCACTGATGCACAGCATTTCTGTTTCAGGTTCTGTTTTAAGCTGTTTAAGATGAAGTGGGAAGAGATTTTCTAGGTAGTGGGTTTTGGTTTTCCTGACAAAGCCAGCACACAGAGGAAAAGGTGACAGGGCATCTTGGAAACACTCACTCTAAAAGACTGCTCCAGAATGTGATGAGACCAACAATCCTTGTGTCAGCACGTCACCCACAGGGCAGTGAGTGAAGGGACAGGGCTGGGCTGCTCACAAAGGGACCTGGAAGGAGGCAAGAGGAGGCAGCGTCAGCCAGAACTCAGGACAAGCTGGATGCAAGGGAAATATCCACTCTGACTGAGGGGTGAGCTTCTGCCATATCACCAAATATACTCACAGGAGCCCTCATGGTTAAAGCAAGTAAAAACATTAAAAAGGGGCAGGAATTAAAAGAGATGGAAGAAATAGGTCTATTTTTTCCCTGCCCTGGAAACTATTTCCAGTTCAAGAGACAATTTAAAATAAAAAGAACAAGTGACACTAAGCAGAGCATTGCAAGATCACCTTTGCTGGTTTCCACTGAAAAGACTTGGCTCTGGGAGGGATTTCACATTGTAACTCTGCCCTGAATATGGAAAAAAAAAGAAAAAAGTCTTACTGAGGAAAGAAGAATGCAAAACCTCCAGATGAAGACAGCAGTGTGAGTTCACTATCACTGTAAGCCATTAATCCCTTGGGTAAAATAACATCCTTCAAGGTGGCAGGAGTTTAGCTTGGATGAAAATGCTGACAAAATTGCTGCCCTTCCTGTTGCTGCTTCTATCTCCAAAGAAAGAGAAATGTGTGAAATCTGCTGAAGACAGGCAGAGACAGCGAGAAAGAACCAGACATTTGGCAGGAAAAGTGAAAAAAAGAATGTCTTCAATTCTCTCTTTTCATTTCCTCTTCTCCCATTTGACCTTATCTGCTTTCAAGCGGGGAACTCTGTTTGCAACCCCATCAAAATACTGAAGCTACCCAATGGAACATCTTTTTCCTCCCTTCAGCTCTGCAGAACACGGAGCGATTTCACTTTCACTGGACAGAGAGGAAGAGTTTCCCACGGGATTCCTCAGTTCCGAGCCCTTTCGGAAAGTTCCCGCGCTGGCCTTGATGCTTGGGGTGACGCCGCGAGCCGAGGCGCAGGGATGGCTGCGGGAATGGGAGCAGGGCAGGGTTTGCAGCGGCCCCGCGCTCCCGGCCAGCCCCGGCCCCGCCCCGCCCGCGCTGGGCCCGCAGCCCCGGCTCTGCCGCGCTCGTGCCGCCGAGCCCGGCCCGCGCGGGGCCGCGAGCGGGGCCGAGCGCAGCGCCCCCCTCAGGCCGCGCGCCGCGGGCGTTGTGGCCGCACTCGGCGATCGGCGCCATGGCGGAGCTGCCGCTGCCCGCCGCGCTCAACGCCGGCGCCTTCCCCGCCAAGCTGTGGCGCCTGGCGAGCAGCCCCCGCGTCCGCTCCGTGCGCTGGGACAGCCGGGGCCAGGGGCTGCTCATCCACCGCTCCCTGCTGGAGCGGGAGCTGCTCAGCCCGGGCGGCGCCCACGGAGCGGGCGGCGAAGGGGCGGGGCCGGGCCCGGACTCCTTCCAAGCCACGCACTTCGGCAGCTTCGTGCGCCAGCTGAACCTCTACGGCTTCCACAAGGTGCCGGGCGATGCCGGCGGCTGGCTCCACTACACGAATGCCAACTTCGTACGCGACCGCCCCGAGCTGCTGCTCCGCATCCAGCGCCTGACCAGGGCCAACAGGCAGCGGCTGGCGGCGGGGCTGGAGGTGCGCAGCCGGCAGCCCGGCCGCTTCCAGCAGCCGCACACGGAGCGGCCGCTGCCCGCCTGCTGTGCCGGGCAGCCCCCCAGAGCCGGTGAGACGGGCTGCGAGCTGCGGGCGCCAAGGGTGCCGTGGGCTGTGGCCGTGGGCAGGGGCCGGCACAGGGGCAGGAGCGGCGCCGTGGCTGGTGCTGCTCCGTGCCCGGCCCTGGGATGCTTGGGGAGCTCTCCGTGAGTGCGTGTGAGCCGAGGGCTCGGTCGTGGTCAGACCCAGCGGGAGGGAGCCTCCTGGTCCTTTGGAATAGAAGGGAAGAGACCTGGCAGTTGGGTTTCTGGCAGTTGCTTCCTGCCAAGGAATGGCAGCAGGACAGTTTCCCAAGACAGTTGAACCAACAGGGGAGAGTGAAGCAGGCAAGGAACTGTGTTGAATGGCCCCAGAAAATGTTTTTTTTTTCTTTCATTACTTCTTTCTCTCTCTGCTTGGGAGGATGGGAGATTTTATCTTCCCTGGCCGAAATAAGGTTGCTGCCGAAGGCCTTGCAAAGCCAATAGTGACCCAGCCTTCCCTTTGCTTCCTTTCTTCTTCCCTCACTGCTGCACAGCTCCCTCAGGCCACAACCTCACTGCTGCTGCTGCTGCTGCCTCACGGAAGGATTCAGAGCTGCATCCAGCCCCTTCCAGGGGATGTGCAGGTGCTCAGGAGTCTGAGGCTTCCCCACCAGCTGCCAAGAAAGTCTGTGCCTCCTCTGGACTTTTTGGGGCTTCACCAGTGGAACCATCAAGGGAGCTCATCCGCAAATTTAATCTGCGCAAGCTCACCATTCCGCTGGTGCGCATCGACCCTGAAGCTGCCTGCAGGGCCCTTCGAGAGGGCAGCAGCTGCAAATCTTCAGAGCAGCCGAGCCCAGCCAATGACCCATCAGGTATGGAAAGAGTTTCTACCCTTGCTTTCCAAACAGATCCTGTTTAGTGACCCTTTGAAGTATCTTCCTGCAGTGCCCTGTCATGGTTAGATATGAAGTGAGAATCAGGTAGAAAGTGCCAAGTATCCTAGGAACAGGGACCATGAAAACTGATTCTCAGTCTGTTATTATTGTTCTTGCTGCAGATTTGGAGGACGTTCTGGGCATTTTCCAGACAGCCTCTCTGTAAAGGTAGAAGGGCGAAGTAAAAACTATTTCTTGAGAAGTGGTCAGTGTTGGCTGAACTCCCCTCTTTCTTTGAGTGAAGCCAAACAAGGTTGGGGATAGGATGCAGCAGCTGTTTAAGACTGTCTGCTCTGAAAATCAAGCTGTACTGTTACAATTGAGCTCTGGGCTGTCCACAGGACAGCTCCAGCTGCAGAATTCGGCCTCACTCACAAGGTGCTTTTTAAAATAATCTCACAGTTTGATTTCAGTGTTTGTGCCTGAAGATCTGGGCTCTCCCTGGGTGAATCCACTTGCTGTGGCCTTTTGTGATGAGGAACCCAAGCAGCCGAATCCAAAAGCTGATGGGGAGATAGGAAAGGCTGTGATTCTAAAGTTTTTGTGTCCCTTTGGAGCGGGGGAGATAAGACCTGGCAGTTGGGTTTCTGACAGTTGCTTCCTGCCAAGGAATGGCAGCAGGACAGTTTTCCCAGATGGATGAACAAATGGGGGGAACTCAGCAAGCAAGGAATTGGTTGTTGCAAAGCCCAGAACATGTGTGGATTTTTTCCTTTGTACGCCTTCTTTGAAGGATTGGAGCTTTTGTTTTTCCTAACAGAGGGACAGTTGCTGCCAAGGGAAACACACACAAAGCCCAATAGTGACCCAGCCTTCCCTTTGCTTCCTTTCTTCTTCCCTCACTGCTGCACAGCTCCCTCAGGCCACAACCTCGCTGCTGCTGCTGCTGCTGCCTCACGGGAGGATTCAGAGCTGCGTCCAGGCCCTTCCAGGGGATGTGCAGGTGCTCAGGAGTCTGAGGCTTCCCCACCAGCTGCCAAGAAAGTCTGTGCCTCCTCTGGACTTTCTGGGGCTTCACCAGTGGAACCATCAAGGGAGCTCATCCGCAAATTTAATCTGCGCAAGCTCACCATTCCGCTGGTGCGCATCGACCCTGAAGCTGCCTGCAGGGCCCTTCGAGAGGGCAGCAGCTGCAAATCTTCAGAGCAGCCGAGCCCAGCCAATGACCCATCAGGTATGGAAAGAGTTTCTACCCTTGCTTTCCAAACAGATCCTGTTTAGTGACCCTTTGAAGTATCTTCCTGCAGTGCCCTGTCATGGTTAGATATGAAGTGAGAATCAGGTAGAAAGTGCCAAGTATCCTAGGAACAGGGACCATGAAAACTGATTCTCTGTCTGTTATTGTTGTTCTTGCTGCAGATTTGGAGGATGTTCTGGGCATTTTCCAGACAGGCTGTCTTTAAAGGTAGAAGGGTGAAGTGAAAATTATTGCCTGACAAGTGGTCAGTGTTGGCTGAACTCCCCTCTTTCTTTGAGTGAATCCAAACAAGGATGGGGATAGGATGCAGCAGCTGTTTAAGACTGTCTGCCCTGAAAATCAAGCTGTGCCATTGAAATCTCAGCTGGGTTCCCAGAACAGCTCCAGCTGCAGAATTCGGCCTCACTCACAAGGTTGCTTTTTTGAATAAACTCACAGTTTGATTTCAGCATTTGTGCCTGAAGATCTGGGCTCTCCCTGGGTGAATCCACTTCCTGTGGCCATTTGTGATGAGAAACCTAAGCAGCTGAATCCAAAAGCTGATGGGGAGATAGGAAAGGCTGTGATTCTAAAGTTTTTATTCCCTTTGGAGCGGAGGAGATAAGACCTGGCAGTTGGGTTTCTGACAGTTGCTTCCTGCCAAGGAATGGCAGCAGGACAGTTTCCCAAGACAGTTGAACCAACAGCGGAGAGTTAAGCAGGCAGGGAACTGGGTGTGGAATAGCCCTAGAATGTGTTTTTTTCTTCCATTATTTCTTTCTCACTCTGCTTGGGAGAATGGGAGCTTTATCTTCCCTGGCAGAAGTGCAGTTGCTGCCAAAGGCCATGCAAAGCCCAATAGTGACCCAGCCTTCCCTTTGCTTCCTTTCTTCTTCCCTCACTGCTGCACAGCTCCCTCAGGCCAGAACCTCGCTGCTGCTGCTGCTGCTGCCTCACAGGAGGATTCAGAGCTGCGTCCAGGCCCTTCCAGGGGACGTGCAGGTGCTCAGGAGTCTGAGGCTTCCCCACCAGCTGCCAAGAAAGTCTGTGCCTCCTCTGGACTTTCTGGGGCTTCACCAGTGGAACCATCAAGGGAGCTCATCCGCAAATTAATCTGCGCAAGCTCACCATTCCGCTGGTGCGCATCGACCCTGAAGCTGCCTGCAGGGCCCTTCGAGAGGGCAGCAGCTGCAAATCTTCAGAGCAGCCGAGCCCAGCCAATGACCCATCAGGTATGGAAAGAGTTTCTACCCTTGCTTTCCAAACAGATCCTGTTTAGTGACCCTTTGAAGTATCTTCCTGCAGTGCCCTATCATGGTTAGATATGAAGTGAGAATCAGGTAGAAAGTGCCAAGTATCCTAGGAACAGGGACCATGAAAACTGATTCTCAGTCTGTTATTATTGTTCTTGCTGCAGATTTGGAGGACGTTCTGGGCATTTTCCAGACAGCCTCTCTGTAAAGGTAGAAGGGCGAAGTAAAAACTATTTCTTGAGAAGTGGTCAGTGTTGGCTGAACTCCCCTCTTTCTTTGAGTGAATCCAAACAAGGTTGGGGATAGGATGCAGCAGCTGTTTAAGACTGTCTGCTCTGAAAATCAAGCTGTACTGTTCAATTGAGCTCTGGGTGTCCACAGGACAGCTCCAGCTGCAGAATTCGGCCTCACTCACAAGGTGCTTTTTAAAATAATCTCACAGTTTGATTTCAGTGTTTGTGCCTGAAGATCTGGGCTCTCCCTGGGTGAATCCACTTGCTGTGGCCTTTTGTGATGAGGAACCCAAGCAGCCGAATCCAAAAGCTGATGGGGAGATAGGAAAGGCTGTGATTCTAAAGTTTTTGTGTCCCTTTGGAGCGGGGGAGATAAGACCTGGCAGTTGGGTTTCTGACAGTTGCTTCCTGCCAAGGAATGGCAGCAGGACAGTTTTCCCAGATGGATGAACAAATGGGGGGAACTCAGCAAGCAAGGAATTGGTTGTTGCAAAGCCCAGAACATGTGTGGATTTTTTCCTTTGTACGCCTTCTTTGAAGGATTGGAGCTTTTGTTTTTCCTAACAGAGGGACAGTTGCTGCCAAGGGAAACACACACAAAGCCCAATAGTGACCCAGCCTTCCCTTTGCTTCCTTTCTTCTTCCCTCACTGCTGCACAGCTCCCTCAGGCCAGAACCTCGCTGCTGCTGCTGCTGCTGCCTCACGGGAGGATTCAGAGCTGCGTCCAGGCCCTTCCAGGGGATGTGCAGGTGCTCAGGAGTCTGAGGCTTCCCCACCAGCTGCCAAGAAAGTCTGTGCCTCCTCTGGACTTTCTGGGGCTTCACCAGTGGAACCATCAAGGGAGCTCATCCGCAAATTTAATCTGCGCAAGCTCACCATTCCGCTGGTGCGCATTGACCCTGAAGCTGCCTGCAGGGCCCTTCGAGAGGGCAGCAGCTGCAAATCTTCAGAGCAGCCGAGCCCAGCCAATGACCCATCAGGTATGGAAAGAGTTTCTACCCTTGCTTTCCAAACAGATCCTGTTTAGTGACCCTTTGAAGTATCTTCCTGCAGTGCCCTGTCATGGTTAGATATGAAGTGAGAATCAGGTAGAAAGTGCCAAGTATCCTAGGAACAGGGACCATGAAAACTGATTCTCTGTCTGTTATTGTTGTTCTTGCTGCAGATTTGGAGGATGTTCTGGGCATTTTCCAGACAGGCTGTCTTTAAAGGTAGAAGGGTGAAGTGAAAATTATTGCCTGACAAGTGGTCAGTGTTGGCTGAACTCCTCTCTTTCTTTGAGTGAATCCAAACAAGGATGGGGATAGGATGCAGCAGCTGTTTAAGACTGTCTGCCCTGAAAATCAAGCTGTGCCATTGAAATCTCAGCTGGGTTCCCAGAACAGCTCCAGCTGCAGAATTCGGCCTCACTCATAAGGTTGCTTTTTTTAATAAACTCACAGTTTGATTTCACTGTGTGTGCCGGAAGATCTGGGCTCTCCCTGGGTGAATCCACTTCTGTGGCCATTTGTGATGAGAAACCTAAGCAGCTGAATCCAAAAGCTGATGGGGAGATAGGAAAGGCTGTGATTCTAAAGTTTTTATTCCCTTTGGAGCAGAGGAGATAAGACCTGGCAGTTGGGTTTCTGACAGTTGCTTCCTGCCAAGGAATGGCAGCAGGACAGTTTCCCAAGACAGTTGAACCAACAGCGGAGAGTTAAGCAGGCAGGGAACTGGGTGTGGAATAGCCCTAGAATGTGTTTTTTTCTTCCATTATTTCTTTCTCACTCTGCTTGGGAGAATGGGAGCTTTTCCCTGGCAGAAGTGCAGTTGCTGCCAAAGGCCATGCAAAGCCCAATAGTGACCCAGCCTTCCCTTTGCTTCCTTTCTTCTTCCCTCACTGCTGCACAGCTCCCTCAGGCCAGAACCTCGCTGCTGCTGCTGCTGCTGCCTCACAGGAGGATTCAGAGCTGCATCCAGGCCCTTCCAGGGGATGTGCAGGTGCTCAGGAGTCTGAGGCTTCCTCACCAGCTGCCAAGAAAGTCTGTGCCTCCTCTGGACTTTCTGGGGCTTCACCAGTGGAACCATCAAGGGAGCTCATCCGCAAATTTAATCTGCGCGAAGCTCACCATTCCGCTGGTGCGCATCGACCCTGAAGCTGCCTGCAGGGCCCTTCGAGAGGGCAGCAGCTGCAAATCTTCAGAGCAGCCGAGCCCAGCCAATGACCCATCAGGTATGGAAAGAGTTTCTACCCTTGCTTTCCAAACAGATCCTGTTTAGTGACCCTTTGAAGTATCTTCCTGCAGTGCCCTGTCATGGTTAGATATGAAGTGAGAATCAGGTAGAAAGTGCCAAGTATCCTAGGAACAGGGACCATGAAAACTGATTCTCAGTCTGTTATTATTGTTCTTGCTGCAGATTTGGAGGACTGTTCTGGGCATTTTCCAGACAGGCTGTCTTTAAAGGTAGAAGGGTGAAGTGAAAATTATTGCCTGACAAGTGGTCAGTGTTGGCTGAACTCCTCTCTTTCTTTGACTGAATCCAAACAAGGATGGGGATAGGATGCAGCAGCTGTTTAAGACTGTCTGCCCTGAAAATCAAGCTGTACTGTTCAATTGAGCTCTGGGCGTCCACAGGACAGCTCCAGCTGCAGAATTCGGCCTCACTCACAAGGTGCTTTTTAAAATAATCTCACAGTTTGATTTCAGTGTTTGTGCCTGAAGATCTGGGCTCTCCCTGGGTGAATCCACTTTCTGTGGCCATTTGTGATGAGAAACCTAAGCAGCTGAATCCAAAAGCTGATGGGGAGATAGGAAAGGCAGTGATTCTAAAGTTTTTATTCCCTTTGGAGCAGAGGAGATAAGACCTGGCAGTTGGGTTTCTGACAGTTGCTTCCTGCCAAGGAATGGCAGCAGGACAGTTTCCCAAGACAGTTGAACCAACAGCGGAGAGTTAAGCAGGCAGGGAACTGGGTGTGGAATAGCCCTAGAATGTGTTTTTTTCTTCCATTATTTCTTTCTCACTCTGCTTGGGAGAATGGGAGCTTTTCCCTGGCAGAAGTGCAGTTGCTGCCAAAGGCCTTGCAAAGCCCAATAGTGACCCAGCCTTCCCTTTGCTTCCTTTCTTCTTCCCTCACTGCTGCACAGCTCCCTCAGGCCAGAACCTCGCTGCTGCTGCTGCCTCACAGGAGGATTCAGAGCTGCATCCAGGCCCTTCCAGGGGATGTGCAGGTGCTCAGGAGTCTGAGGCTTCCCCACCAGCTGCCAAGAAAGTCTGTGCCTCCTCTGGACTTTCTGGGGCTTCACCAGTGGAACCATCAAGGGAGCTCATCCGCAAATTTAATCTGCGCAAGCTCACCATTCCGCTGGTGCGCATCGACCCTGAAGCTGCCTGCAGGGCCCTTCGAGAGGGCAGCAGCTGCAAATCTTCAGAGCAGCCGAGCCCAGCCAATGACCCATCAGGTATGGAAAGAGTTTCTACCCTTGCTTTCCAAACAGATCTTGTTTAGTGACCCTTTGAAGTATCTTCCTGCAGTGCCCTGTCATGGTTAGATATGAAGTGAGAATCAGGTAGAAAGTGCCAAGTATCCTAGGAACAGGGACCATGAAAACTGATTCTCAGTCTGTTATTATTGTTCTTGCTGCAGATTTGGAGGACGTTCTGGGCATTTTCCAGACAGCCTCTCTGTAAAGGTAGAAGGGCGAAGTAAAACTATTTCTTGAGAAGTGGTCAGTGTTGGCTGAACTCCCCTCTTTCTTTGAGTGAATCCAAACAAGGTTGGGGATAGGATGCAGCAGCTGTTTAAGACTGTCTGCCCTGAAAATCAAGCTGTACTGTTCAATTGAGCTCTGGGCGTCCACAGGACAGCTCCAGCTGCAGAATTCGGCCTCACTCACAAGGTGCTTTTTAAAATAATCTCACAGTTTGATTTCAGTGTTTGTGCCTGAAGATCTGGGCTCTCCCTGGGTGAATCCACTTGCTGTGGCCTTTTGTGATGAGGAACCCAAGCAGCCGAATCCAAAAGCTGATGGGGAGATAGGAAAGGCTGTGATTCTAAAGTTTTTGTGTCCCTTTGGAGCGGGGGAGATAAGACCTGGCAGTTGGGTTTCTGACAGTTGCTTCCTGCCAAGGAATGGCAGCAGGACAGTTTTCCCAGATGGATGAACAAATGGGGGAACTCAGCAAGCAAGGAATTGGTTGTTGCAAAGCCCAGAACATGTGTGGATTTTTTCCTTTGTACGCCTTCTTTGAAGGATTGGAGCTTTTGTTTTTCCTAACAGAGGGACAGTTGCTGCCAAGGGAAACACACACAAAGCCCAATAGTGACCCAGCCTTCCCTTTGCTTCCTTTCTTCTTCCCTCACTGCTGCACAGCTCCCTCAGGCCAGAACCTCGCTGCTGCTGCTGCTGCTGCTGCCTCACGGGAAGATTCAGAGCTGCGTCCAGGCCCTTCCAGGGGATGTGCAGGTGCTCAGGAGTCTGAGGCTTCCCCACCAGCTGCCAAGAAAGTCTGTGCCTCCTCTGGACTTTCTGGGGCTTCACCAGTGGAACCATCAAGGGAGCTCATCCGCAAATTTAACCTGCGCAAGCTCACCATTCCGCTGGTGCGCATTGACCCTGAAGCTGCCTGCAGGGCCCTTCGAGAGGGCAGCAGCTGCAAATCTTCAGAGCAGCCGAGCCCAGCCAATGACCCATCAGGTATGGAAAGAGTTTCTACCCTTGCTTTCCAAACAGATCCTGTTTAGTGACCCTTTGAAGTATCTTCCTGCAGTGCCCTGTCATGGTTAGATATGAAGTGAGAATCAGGTAGAAAGTGCCAAGTATCCTAGGAACAGGGACCATGAAAACTGATTCTCAGTCTGTTATTGTTGTTCTTGCTGCAGATTTGGAGGATGTTCTGGGCATTTTCCAGACAGGCTGTCTTTAAAGGTAGAAGGGTGAAGTGAAAATTATTGCCTGACAAGTGGTCAGTGTTGGCTGAACTCCTCTCTTTCTTTGAGTGAATCCAAACAAGGATGGGGATAGGATGCAGCAGCTGTTTAAGACTGTCTGCCCTGAAAATCAAGCTGTGCCATTGAAATCTCAGCTGGGTTCCCAGAACAGCTCCAGCTGCAGAATTCGGCCTCACTCATAAGGTTGCTTTTTTAATAAACTCACAGTTTGATTTCACTGTGTGTGCCGGAAGATCTGGGCTCTCCCTGGGTGAATCCACTTTCTGTGGCCATTTGTGATGAGAAACCTAAGCAGCTGAATCCAAAAGCTGATGGGGAGATAGGAAAGGCAGTGATTCTAAAGTTTTTATTCCCTTTGGAGCAGAGGAGATAAGACCTGGCAGTTGGGTTTCTGACAGTTGCTTCCTGCCAAGGAATGGCAGCAGGACAGTTTCCCAAGACAGTTGAACCAACAGCAGAGAGTTAAGCAGGCAGGGAACTGGGTGTGGAATAGCCCTAGAATGTGTTTTTTTCTTCCATTATTTCTTTCTCACTCTGCTTGGGAGAATGGGAGCTTTTCCCTGGCAGAAGTGCAGTTGCTGCCAAAGGCCTTGCAAAGCCCAATAGTGACCCAGCCTTCCCTTTGCTTCCTTTCTTCTTCCCTCACTGCTGCACAGCTCCCTCAGGCCAGAACCTCGCTGCTGCTGCTGCTGCCTCACAGGAGGATTCAGAGCTGCATCCAGGCCCTTCCAGGGGATGTGCAGGTGCTCAGGAGTCTGAGGCTTCCTCACCAGCTGCCAAGAAAGTCTGTGCCTCCTCTGGACTTTCTGGGGCTTCACCAGTGGAACCATCAAGGGAGCTCATCCGCAAATTTAATCTGCGCGAGCTCACCATTCCGCTGGTGCGCATCGACCCTGAAGCTGCCTGCAGGGCCCTTCGAGAGGGCAGCAGCTGCAAATCTTCAGAGCAGCCGAGCCCAGCCAATGACCCATCAGGTATGGAAAGAGTTTCTACCCTTGCTTTCCAAACAGATCTTGTTTAGTGACCCTTTGAAGTATCTTCCTGCAGTGCCCTGTCATGGTTAGATATGAAGTGAGAATCAGGTAGAAAGTGCCAAGTATCCTAGGAACAGGGACCATGAAAACTGATTCTCAGTCTGTTATTATTGTTCTTGCTGCAGATTTGGAGGACGTTCTGGGCATTTTCCAGACAGCCTCTCTGTAAAGGTAGAAGGGCGAAGTAAAAACTATTTCTTGAGAAGTGGTCAGTGTTGGCTGAACTCCCCTCTTTCTTTGAGTGAATCCAAACAAGGTTGGGGATAGGATGCAGCAGCTGTTTAAGACTGTCTGCCCTGAAAATCAAGCTGTACTGTTCAATTGAGCTCTGGGCGTCCACAGGACAGCTCCAGCTGCAGAATTCGGCCTCACTCACAAGGTGCTTTTTAAAATAATCTCACAGTTTGATTTCAGTGTTTGTGCCTGAAGATCTGGGCTCTCCCTGGGTGAATCCACTTGCTGTGGCCTTTTGTGATGAGGAACCCAAGCAGCCGAATCCAAAAGCTGATGGGGAGATAGGAAAGGCTGTGATTCTAAAGTTTTTGTGTCCCTTTGGAGCGGGGGAGATAAGACCTGGCAGTTGGGTTTCTGACAGTTGCTTCCTGCCAAGGAATGGCAGCAGGACAGTTTTCCCAGATGGATGAACAAATGGGGGAAACTCAGCAAGCAAGGAATTGGTTGTTGCAAAGCCCAGAACATGTGTGGATTTTTTCCTTTGTACGCCTTCTTTGAAGGATTGGAGCTTTTGTTTTTCCTAACAGAGGGACAGTTGCTGCCAAGGGAAACACACACAAAGCCCAATAGTGACCCAGCCTTCCCTTTGCTTCCTTTCTTCTTCCCTCACTGCTGCACAGCTCCCTCAGGCCAGAACCTCGCTGCTGCTGCTGCTGCTGCTGCCTCACGGGAAGATTCAGAGCTGCGTCCAGGCCCTTCCAGGGGATGTGCAGGTGCTCAGGAGTCTGAGGCTTCCCCACCAGCTGCCAAGAAAGTCTGTGCCTCCTCTGGACTTTCTGGGGCTTCACCAGTGGAACCATCAAGGGAGCTCATCCGCAAATTTAACCTGCGCAAGCTCACCATTCCGCTGGTGCGCATTGACCCTGAAGCTGCCTGCAGGGCCCTTCGAGAGGGCAGCAGCTGCAAATCTTCAGAGCAGCCGAGCCCAGCCAATGACCCATCAGGTATGGAAAGAGTTTCTACCCTTGCTTTCCAAACAGATCCTGTTTAGTGACCCTTTGAAGTATCTTCCTGCAGTGCCCTGTCATGGTTAGATATGAAGTGAGAATCAGGTAGAAAGTGCCAAGTATCCTAGGAACAGGGACCATGAAAACTGATTCTCAGTCTGTTATTGTTGTTCTTGCTGCAGATTTGGAGGATGTTCTGGGCATTTTCCAGACAGGCTGTCTTTAAAGGTAGAAGGGTGAAGTGAAAATTATTGCCTGACAAGTGGTCAGTGTTGGCTGAACTCCTCTCTTTCTTTGAGTGAATCCAAACAAGGATGGGGATAGGATGCAGCAGCTGTTTAAGACTGTCTGCCCTGAAAATCAAGCTGTGCCATTGAAATCTCAGCTGGGTTCCCAGAACAGCTCCAGCTGCAGAATTCGGCCTCACTCATAAGGTTGCTTTTTTTAATAAACTCACAGTTTGATTTCACTGTGTGTGCCGGAAGATCTGGGCTCTCCCTGGGTGAATCCACTTTCTGTGGCCATTTGTGATGAGAAACCTAAGCAGCTGAATCCAAAAGCTGATGGGGAGATAGGAAAGGCAGTGATTCTAAAGTTTTTATTCCCTTTGGAGCAGAGGAGATAAGACCTGGCAGTTGGGTTTCTGACAGTTGCTTCCTGCCAAGGAATGGCAGCAGGACAGTTTCCCAAGACAGTTGAACCAACAGCGGAGAGTTAAGCAGGCAGGGAACTGGGTGTGGAATAGCCCTAGAATGTGTTTTTTTCTTCCATTATTTCTTTCTCACTCTGCTTGGGAGAATGGGAGCTTTTCCCTGGCAGAAGTGCAGTTGCTGCCAAAGGCCTTGCAAAGCCCAATAGTGACCCAGCCTTCCCTTTGCTTCCTTTCTTCTTCCCTCACTGCTGCACAGCTCCCTCAGGCCAGAACCTCGCTGCTGCTGCTGCCTCACAGGAGGATTCAGAGCTGCATCCAGGCCCTTCCAGGGGATGTGCAGGTGCTCAGGAGTCTGAGGCTTCCTCACCAGCTGCCAAGAAAGTCTGTGCCTCCTCTGGACTTTCTGGGGCTTCACCAGTGGAACCATCAAGGGAGCTCATCCGCAAATTTAATCTGCGCGAAGCTCACCATTCCGCTGGTGCGCATCGACCCTGAAGCTGCCTGCAGGGCCCTTCGAGAGGGCAGCAGCTGCAAATCTTCAGAGCAGCCGAGCCCAGCCAATGACCCATCAGGTATGGAAAGAGTTTCTACCCTTGCTTTCCAAACAGATCTTGTTTAGTGACCCTTTGAAGTATCTTCCTGCAGTGCCCTGTCATGGTTAGATATGAAGTGAGAATCAGGTAGAAAGTGCCAAGTATCCTAGGAACAGGGACCATGAAAACTGATTCTCAGTCTGTTATTATTGTTCTTGCTGCAGATTTGGAGGACGTTCTGGGCATTTTCCAGACAGCCTCTCTGTAAAGGTAGAAGGGCGAAGTAAAAACTATTTCTTGAGAAGTGGTCAGTGTTGGCTGAACTCCCCTCTTTCTTTGAGTGAATCCAAACAAGGTTGGGGATAGGATGCAGCAGCTGTTTAAGACTGTCTGCCCTGAAAATCAAGCTGTACTGTTCAATTGAGCTCTGGGCGTCCACAGGACAGCTCCAGCTGCAGAATTCGGCCTCACTCACAAGGTGCTTTTTAAAATAATCTCACAGTTTGATTTCAGTGTTTGTGCCTGAAGATCTGGGCTCTCCCTGGGTGAATCCACTTGCTGTGGCCTTTTGTGATGAGGAACCCAAGCAGCCGAATCCAAAAGCTGATGGGGAGATAGGAAAGGCTGTGATTCTAATGTTTTTGTGTCCCTTTGGAGCGGGGGAGATAAGACCTGGCAGTTGGGTTTCTGACAGTTGCTTCCTGCCAAGGAATGGCAGCAGGACAGTTTTCCCAGATGGATGAACAAATGGGGGAAACTCAGCAAGCAAGGAATTGGTTGTTGCAAAGCCCAGAACATGTGTGGATTTTTTCCTTTGTACGCCTTCTTTGAAGGATTGGAGCTTTTGTTTTTCCTAACAGAGGGACAGTTGCTGCCAAGGGAAACACACACAAAGCCCAATAGTGACCCAGCCTTCCCTTTGCTTCCTTTCTTCTTCCCTCACTGCTGCACAGCTCCCTCAGGCCAGAACCTCGCTGCTGCTGCTGCTGCTGCCTCACGGGAAGATTCAGAGCTGCGTCCAGGCCCTTCCAGGGGATGTGCAGGTGCTCAGGAGTCTGAGGCTTCCCCACCAGCTGCCAAGAAAGTCTGTGCCTCCTCTGGACTTTCTGGGGCTTCACCAGTGGAACCATCAAGGGAGCTCATCCGCAAATTTAATCTGCGCAAGCTCACCATTCCGCTGGTGCGCATTGACCCTGAAGCTGCCTGCAGGGCCCTTCGAGAGGGCAGCAGCTGCAAATCTTCAGAGCAGCCCAGCCCAGCCAACAGTGCTGCCTCACCTGGGGATTCAGGGGTACCTCCAGGCCCCTCCAGGATGAATGCAGCTGCTCAAGTGTGTGAGGCTTCCCCAGAACCTCCTGAGGAAGAGTTTGTCACCTCTGGACCTCTTGGGGCTTCATCAGTGGAGCCAGGCACAGACACATTTCAATTCCAGCCTGAGCCTGTCATTCCACGAGGTCCCGTGAACCACCAAAGCTCTTTGGTGACAGTTCCAGAGAGCAGCAGCTGCACATTTCCTGAGCAGCACTTGCCATCCTACTGGCCATCAGGTAGGGGAAGAGTTTCTATCCTTGCTTTTCAGAACAATCATGAAAATTGACTGAAATATTTTCCTGCTGTGCTCTGTCATGGGTTGATCTCAAGTGCAAGTCAGGTAGAAATGTCAAGTGTGCTAGGAAATACAACCATGACAACAAAATTAATCTCAATCTGCTTTTTCTGTCCTTGCTGCCGTTTTGGAGTGGGTTCTTTGCATTTTCCAGACAGCCTCTCTGTAGGGGTGCAAGGGCAAGGCAAATAACCTTTGTCCACGACTGGTCAGTGTCAGGTAAACTCTTTTTTGGAATGAAGTCAAACTAGGACCCTGATGGGATATTGAGAGTTTGCAGGTTGTCTCTCCTTCAGATAATGTTATTAAAATTCCATGAGCTCTGTGCATCCCTGGAGCAGCTGCAGCTATAGAATTCAGCCTCACCCACAAGGATACTTTTTAGAAGAAACTCACAGTTTAAGTCTAGGATGTGTGTCTGGAGGTGTGGGCTCTTCCTGGGTGAATCCGCTTTCTGTGGTCTGTTATTATGAGAAACTGCAAAGCCACCAACTCCAAAAGCTGATAGGGAGATAGAAAAGGCAGTGATTATAAAGTGCTTTTGTGTATATGTAGATCAATTTTAAAATCCATCCTTTCATATACTTACACATAATTTAGAAGAAAGATTTTTAAGAGGGAGAACTCACTCTCCCAATTCCCTGTGAAGTTTGAGTACATTTCTGGAATTGAGGTTGCTGTGTGCTTCCTGTGGTGTTTGATCCAAGGCAGCATAGAGCTCCGTGTCCCAAAGCCACATTCTGGAGCCTGACCAATGTGTTTGAACTCTTGCAGCCACTCCAGGCACTTCAGCCCCCAGTGCTCCAGCTGGCTATGCTGGTTATGCACTATGGAGAGCCCCCAGGTGGCTCTGGGATACTCCTGGGCAAGAGGAATTGCCTCCCCTGGATCTGGACATGGTGCTTGAGACACTGGAGGAGATGCTTTCGTCCTCCCCGCCTGAAAGGTCTCCCTCTGCTCAGGTAACTCTGCTGATCAGGGATGAAAGGGACTGACTGGGAGCTTTTACAAGTTCTTACTTGGCTGAGAAGCAAAGGCTTCTTGAATTCAGTTGTGAATGGACAGGGAAGGATTTTCTTGGTAAAGTAAGGTTTCTAAGAGAAGAGAAATGAGAAAATCACTCCCCTGAGTGAGGATGAGAGGTGTGAGCCTGTGTTGGCCAAGTTTGAGTGCTCCTTTTCCTGGGAAGAATTCCTCCTGTGGGGCCATTTGTGATGAGGAAGTGAAAGCTTTGTGCATTCTACCAGTCTTTGTTTGATGGGAAAGAAGAGAAGAGTGTTTGGAGAATGGCACTGAAGGCAAAGTGTCCCATGCAGGGAGGGGCATGTGAGAGGTGCCTCTGTTGCAGCAGCAGATGTGGGCTCTGCCTCTTTTGTGTTGGAAGGCCAAGGCAAAGCAAGGGCTGGGCTGCAGCTGCTGCTGCTGTGTGAGCCCTGCCGTGTGTGTAGGTGCTCCCAGAGTCATGTTTGGGGATGGGCTGGAGCTGCAGCTTTCTTGTCCTCTCAGTAAGGTGGTGCCTGCAGTCCAGTTTCTATCTGGGAAATCCTTAGCTGGGCAAAATGCCCAGTCTTGCTCTCCATGTTCCAGAGCTCAATCACCTTGCTGTTGGGCATCTGTATGGGAAGAGATGTGTGTTCCCATGCAATCTCTACAAAGCTGCAGCCTGGATGAGACTGTTCTGCACAGGGCTGTGGAGGGAGGAGCACCTCCCTGATCCAGGAACTGGCAGGACTCCTTCCTTAGCAGCCATCCATGTGTTCAGTGTCACCCCCACATTCAGCATTGTCACCTTTGACAGCTTTTGGACCATGTTGGAGGAGTCAAATCTGAATTTTGAAGGTGTTTATGGCCCAGATTTCTTCTTAGGAACAAGATATTAAGTATGTGAGGCATGGTGTTGTTGGACGACATGTATTATGCAGCTGGCAAGAAGGGTTTATTTCTTTCTGTTTCTCTTTCAAGGGGAATATGAATGTTGCCTCTGAGCCTTCAGGAGGGGAGCCTGTGAACAGCGCTGCAGCAGAGGGAGGTTCGCCTGGCACTGACAGCTCTGGGAACAGTTCCCAGCAACCCGAGGAGCTTGGTAAGGAGAGAGCCCCCATTGGTTTAGAGAGATGTGAGAGGGCTGCTCTGAGCCTGCCTCTGACAGGCAGGGAGATCAGAAGAGTTGAGTTCTTGGTTTCCGGGTTGGTGTTTCCCATGCCTTTAGTTCAAATCCTGCACTGAGACAACCTCCCCAAGCCCTGCCCTCCTCGCTTCTCCAGAGGCTCTGACACTGAGTCCTCTGGTGTGGCAAGAGAGCCAGGAATAAACCTGACCTTGTGGGATGTGTGTCACCAAGCTGGGTATCCCAATTTGGATTCATAACTCAGCTCACAGCACCCTTCAGTCTCAGCCACTTCAGTGAGGAATGAGGTCTCTCTGTCAGCACAGAGAAAGAACAAGGCTGGGCTTCTTTGTGGGAGCTGGGACTGTGTGTTTCAAGCTCTCATGGGAGCCATTTGTACTGCGAGTGCTGTGAGTTTATTGGGAAACTTCAAAAGATCAAATGTTTTGAAAACTTGGAAGGATTCCAGCTCTTTAAAGAGCAGGCCTGAAATTCCCAATTGAGAGTCTGCCTTCCAGGCCATCTCTTACAGTCTTTGACAGAAGGACAGTAAGTTTCAAAGGGAAAGATGGACGGAGGCCAATATTGACTGGGTGTTCCCTTTGCTTCCCAGATATCCATCTGATCTACCTTGCCAGGAGGGCTGCCCTGCGTGCCAGGGAGAAACCGGGGGAGAGCCTGTGACCATCGGGC
>NW_027635377.1:0-33474 GCF_903797595.1 Erithacus rubecula | reverse complement strand
CTCGCCTCCTCGGCGCTCTTGCCGGCAGACACCGGCTTATGAGCGGGTAGACCAGGTGCCCCGCCCTTTTGAGAGCGAGCAGACCCGTTGTCCCCGCGACCGGCCGACTTGTCGGCGCAAAACCTGGCGTGCCGCGGCCCCAGCCCAGAGAGAGTAGACATGGTGTTTGCCGCAATAAGACTAAATGCGAGGTAGACCTGTTGTCCGGAGGCGGGTAAAGTGGAATCCGCCGCCGGCTGGAGCGAGGTAGACCTGTTGATCCGCGACAGCCGGCTCCGCGGCACCCTCCCTGGCACCACGCCGGCCCCGGGGCGAGGTGATTGGGTCCGACGCCCTCCTGGAGAGGCAGACCCGTTGCACCCGCGACGGTCGCCTCGAACTCGGAGGCGCCCTCCTCGGCAGCCCGCCAGCCTTGGAGCCGGGTGGACCTGGTGTCCGCCACGCTCGGAGCGAGGCAGATTCGTTGTCCCCGCGACCGGCCGCCTCGCCTGGGCGGCGCTCTTCCCGGCGGCACAACGGCCCCGGAGACAGGTAGACACTGTGTCTGCCGCCATCCCAGGAGCAGGCAGACCTGTTGCTTTCGCGACCGGCCGCCTCGACTCGGCGGCGCCCTCCCCGGCGGCCCGACGGCTCAGAGCTGGGTAGAACCGGTGTCCGCCGATCCAGAGCGAGGGCAGACCCGTTGTCTCCGCGGAGTAGCCTAGACTTGGCGGCGCCCTCCCGGGAAGCCCGCCGGCCCGAACCTGGTCGACCCGGTGTCCGCCACGCTCCCCGGAGCGAGGCAGATTTGTTGTCCCCGCGACCTGCCGCCTCGCCTGGGCGGCGCTCTTCGGCGGCACAACAGCCCGGAGACGGGTAGACACTGTGTCTGCCGCCATCCCAGGAGAGAGGCAGACCCGTTGCCACCGCTCACAGGCGTCCCACCGACTCTGGAGCCGGATCGACCCGGTTGTCAGCCGCCCTCCCTGGATCGAGTCAGACTCATTGTCCCCGCGACCAGGCGACTCGGCGGTGCCCACCCTGGCATGCCATGGCCCCTGAGCCGGGTAGAATCAGTGTTTGCCGCAATAAGACTAAGTGCGAGGTAGACCTGTTTTCCCGGAGCGAGGTAGACCTGGTGTGCACCGCTGGCCTCGGAGTGAGGTAGACCTGTGTGTTCTCGTGATCCGGCCGACTCCGCGGCACCCTCTCCGGCGCACACTGACCTCGGAGCTGGGTCGACCCGGGGTCTGCCGCCCTCCCCGGAGCAAGGCAGAAACGTTGCCCCCAACGACCGACCACCTCGACTCGGCGGCGCCCTCCCTGGCAGCCCGTCTGTCGACCCCGGATCTGGGTAGACCCGATGTCCTGGCGTCCTCCCCGGAGCGAGGTAGACCAGTTGTCCCTGCGAGCCGGCCGATCGGTGGCGCCCTCCCCGGAGGCCTGCCGGCCCTGGAGTCGGGTAGACCCGGTGTCTGCCGCCCTCCCCGGAGCGTGGCAGACCCGTTGCCCCTGCGACCGGCCGACTCGGCGGCGCCCTCCACAGCGGCACGCAGGACCCGGAGTTGGGTCGACCCGGTAGCCGCCAATTCCAGAGCAAGGAATACACGTTGTCCCCGCGACCGGCCGAGTTGGTGGCGCCCACCATGGCATGCCGCCGGCCCCAGAACCGGGTAGACCCGGTGTCCGCAGCAATAAGTCTAAGAGCGAGGTAGATCTGTTGTCCCGGAGTGAAAGAGACCTGGTGTTTGCCGCCGGCCCCGGAGCGAGGTAGACCTGTTCTTCCGGAGCCGGATAGACCCAGTGTCCGCCGCCCTCCCCGGAGTGAGGCAGACTCGTTGCCCCCGCGAGCGGCCGCCTCGCGTCGGCGGCGCCCTCCCCGGCAGCCCGCCAGCCCCGGAGCGGGGTAGACCAGGTGGCCGCCGCCTTCCCGAGAGCAAGGCAGACCCGTTGTCCATGTGACCGGCCGACTCGGTGGCACCCAACCTGGCATGCCGCCGGCCCCAGAGCTGAGTAGACCCGGTGTTTTCCGCAATAAGACTAAATGCGAGGTAGACCTGTTGTCCCGGAGCGAGGTAGACCAGGTGTGCCCCGCCGGCCTCGGAGCGAGGTAGACCTGTTGTCCCGGAGCCGGGTTAAGCTGGAATCCGCCTCTCCCCGGATCGAGGCAGACCCATTGTCCCCGCGACCAGCCGACTCTACGGCGCCGTCCCCGACACCACGCCGTCCCCGGAGCCGGGTCGACCCGGTGTTTGCCGCCGTCCCCGGAGCGAGGCAGACCCGTTGCACCCGTGACCGGTCGCCTCGACTCAGAGGTGCCCTCCTCGGCAGCCCGCCGGCCCCGGAGCTGGGTCGACCCGGTGTCAGCCACGCTCCCCGGAGCGAGGCAGATTCGTTGTCCCCGCGACCGGCCGCGTCGCCTGGGCGGCGCTCCTCCCGGCGGCACACCGGCCTCGGAGATGGGTAGACACGGTGTCTGCCACCATCCCAGGAGCGAGGCAGACCTGTTGCTTTCGCGACTGGCCGACTCGACTCGGCGGCGCCCTCCCCAGCGGCCCTCCGGACCTGGAGCCGGGTCGACCAGGTGGTGGCCGGCTTCGGAGCGAGGCAGACCCTTTGTCCCCGCGACCGGGCGACTCGGCGGTGCCCCCACTGGCATGTCGCCGGCCCCAGAGGTGGGTAGACCCAGTGTCCGACGCAATAAGAGCGAGCTAGACCTGTTGTCCCGGAGCGAGGTAGACCTGGTATCCGCCGCCGGCCCCGGAGCGAGGTAGACCCGTTGTCCAGGAACCGGGTAGAGCTGGTGTCCGTCACCGGCCTCGGAGTGAGGTAGACCTGTTGCCCCCGCGACCGGCCGACTCCACGGCGCCCTCCCCGGCTACACGCCGACCCCGAAGAGGAGTCGACCTGGTGTCTGCCGCCTTCCCCAGAGAGAGGTAGACCCGTTGGCCCGCAACAGGTCGTCTAGGGTGCGCCCTCTCCGGCGGCCCGCCGACCCCAAAGCCGGGTAGACCTGGTGTCTGCCGCACTCCTCGGAGCGAGGCAGACCCGTTGCCCCTGCGACCGGTCGACTCGACTCGGCGGTGCCCTCCGCGACGGCCCGCTGACCCCGGAGCCGGGTCGACCCGGTGTCCGCCACCCTCCACAATAAGACTAAGTGGGAGATTAATCTGTTTTCCTGGAGCGAGGTAGACCTGGTGTCGTCCGCCAGCCCCAGAGCGAGGTAGACCTGTGGTCGCAGAGCCGGGTCGAGCTGGTGTTGCCGACGGCCTCGGAGTGAGGTAGACCTGTTGCCCGCGCGACCGACCGCCTCAACTCGGCGGCGCCCTCCCTTGCGGCCCGCTGGCCTCTAAACTGGGTAGACTAGGTGGCCGCCGCTCTCCCAGGTGCAAGGCAGACCCGTTGCCCCTGCGACCGGCCGCCTCGGCGGCGCCCTCCCCGGCGGCCCACCGGCTCCAGAGCCAGGTAGACCCGGTTTCCGCCGCCCTCCTCGGAGCAAGGCAGACCCGTTACACACGCGACCGTTCGCCTCGACTCAGAGGCGCCCTCCCGGGCAGCCCGCCGGCCCCACAGCCGGTTCGACCAAGTGTCCGCCACGCTCCCCGGAGCGAGGCAGATTCGTTGTCCCCGCGACCGGCCACCTCGCCTTGGCGGCACTCTCCCCGGCGGCATGCCGGCCCCTGAGACGGGTAGATCCGGTGTCTGCCACTCACCCCGGAGCGAGACAGACCCATTGCCCCGCGACCGGCCGCCTAGGGGCTGCCCTCTTTGGCTACCCGCCGACCCTGGAGCCGGGTAGACCCGGTGTCTGACGCCCTCCCCAGAGCGAGGCAGACTCGTTGTCTAAGCAACCAGGCGACTCAGCGGCGCCACCCTGGCATGCCATTGGCCCCAGAGTCGGGTGCACCCGGTGTTTGCCGCAATAAGACTAAGTGCGTGGTAGACCTTTTGTCCCGGAGCGAGGTAGACCTGTTACCCCCGTGACCGGCCGACTTCGCGACGCCCTCCCCAGCGGCACGCCGGCCCTGGAACCGGGACGACCCGGTGTCCTGCGCCCTCCCTGGAGCGAAACAGACCTGTTGCCTCCGCGACCGACTGCCTCGACTCGGCGGCGCCCTCCCTTGCGGCCTGCTGGCCTCAAAAAAAGGTAGACTAGGTGGCCGCCGCTCTCCCAGGTGCGAGGCAGACCCGTTGCCCCTGCGACCGGCCGACTCGGCGGCGCCCTCCCCGGCGGTGCGCCAGCTCCAGAGCTGGGTAGACCCAGTGTCCGCCACCCTCCCCGGAGTGAGGCAGAACCGTTGCCCCCGCGAGCGGCCGCCTCGCCTCGGCGGCGCTCTTGCCGGCAGCACACCGACCCCTGAGCGGGGTAGACCAGGTGGCCACGGCCCTTTTGAGAGCGAGGCAGAGCGGTTGTCCCCGTGACTCGTCGGCGCCCAACCTGGCATGCCGCCGGCCCCAGAGCCGAGTAGACATGGTGTTTGCCTCAATGAGACTAAATGCGAGGTAGACCTGCTCTCCCGGAGGCGGGTAAAGCTGGAATCTGCCACCGGCCTCGGAGCGAGGTAAACCTGTTGCCCCCGCGACCAGCCGACTGGAGCCGGGTCGACCCGGTGTGTGCCGCCCTCCCCAGAGCGAGGCAGACCCGTTGTCTCCGCGACCGGTAGCCTAGACTCGGCGGCGCCCTCCCAGGAAGCCCGCCGGTAAAGCTGGTGTCCTCCGCCGGCCTCGGAGCGAGGTAGACCTGTTGCCCCCGCGACTGGCCGACTGCGCGGCGCCCTCCCCAGCGGCACGCCGGCCCCGGAACCGGGTCGACCCGGTGTCCGCAGCCCTTCCAAGAGCGAGGTTGACTCGTTGCCCTCGCGACAGGCTGCCTAGGCTGCGCCATCTCCGGCGGCCTGCCGACCCCAAAGCTGGGTAGACACGGTGTCCGCCTCGGAGCGAGGCAGACCCGTTGCCCCTGCGACCGGCCGCCTCGACTCGGCAGCACACCTCGCGACAGCCCGATGACCCCGGAGCCAGGTCGACCCGGTGTCCGCCGCCCTCCCCAGAGCGAGGCAGACCCATGGTCCCCGCGACCGCCAGACTCGGCGGCGCCCACCCTGGCGGGCCGCTGGCCCCAGAGCCGGGTCGACCCGGTGTCCTCCTCAATAAGACTAAGTGCGAGGTAGACCTGTTGTCCCGGAGCGAGGTAGACCTGGTGTCCGCCGCCGGCCCCGGAGCAAGGAAGACCTGTTGTCCCGGAGCCGGGTAAACCTTGTGTCTGCCGCCGGCCCCGGAGCGAGGTAGACCTGTTGACCCTGTGAACGGCCGACTGCGCGGCGCCCTCCCTGGCGGCCCGCCGGCCCCGGAGCCGTGTCGACCCGGTGTCGGACGCCCTCCCTGAAGCGAGGCAGACCCGTTGTCCCCGCGACCGGCCGCCTCGCCTCGTCGGCGCTCTCGCTGGCGGCACGCCAACCTCGGAGCCGTGTCGACCTGGTGTCCGCCGCCCTCCCCGAAGCAAGGCAGACCCGTTGCCCCCTGCGACCAGCTGCCTCGACTCGGCGGCGCCCTCCCCGGTGGCCCACCGACCCCTAAACCATGTAGACCTGGTGTCCGCCGCATTCCCCGGAGCGAGGCAGACCCGTTGCCCCCGCAACCAGCCGCCTCGACTCGGCGGCGCACTCGCAGGCGGCCTGCCGGCCCCCGAGCCCGTTCGACCCGGTTTCCGCCGCCCTCCCCGGAGCGAGGCAGACCCGTTGTCCCCGCGACCGGCCGACTCGGCGGCGCCCACCCTGGCATGCCGCCGGCCCCAGAGCCGGCTAGACCCGGTGTTTGCCGCAATAAGACTAAGTGCGAGGTAGACCTGTTGTCTCGGAGCGAGGTAGACCTGGTGTCCGCCGCCGGCCCCGGAGCAACGTAGACCTGTTGTCCCGGAGCCGGGTAAAGCTGGTGTTCGCCGACGGCCTCGGTGCGAGGTAGACCTTTTGCCCCCGCGACAGGCCGACTCCGCGGCGCCCTTGCCGGCGACACGCCGGCCTCGGAGATGGGTAGACACGGTGTCCGCCGCCCTGCCAGAACCGAGGCAGACCCGTTGCCCCCGCGACCGGCTGCCTCGACTCGGCGGCACCCTCCCCAGTGGCCCGCCGGCCCCTAAACAATGTAGACCTGGTGTCCGCCGCCCTCCCCGGAGCGAGGCAGACCCGTTGAACCTGCGACCGGCCTACTCAGCGGCGCCCTCCCTGGCCGTGCGCCGGCTCCAGAGCCGGGTAGACCTGTTGTCTGCCGCCCTCCCCGGAGCGAGGCAGACCCGTTTCCCCCCTGACCGACCACCTAGGGGGCGCCCTCTCCGGCGGCCCGCCGACTCTGGAGCCGGATCGACCCGGTGTCCGCTGCCATCCCTGGATCGAGGAAGACCCGTTGTCGCTGCGACCAAGCGACTCGGCAGCGCCCACCTTGGCATGCCGTTGGCGCCAGAAGCAGGTAGACCCGGTGTTTGCCACAATAAGACTAAGTGTGAGGTAGACCTGTTGTCCCGGCGTGAGGTAGACCTGGTGTGTGCCGCCGGCCCTGGAGCAAGGTAGACCTGTTGTCCCGGAGCCGGGTAAAGCTGGTGTCCTCCGCCGGCCTCGGAGCGAGGTAGACCTGTTGCCCCCGCGACTGGCCGACTGCGCGGCGCCCTCCCCAGCGGCACGCCGGCCCCAGATCCGGGTCGACCCTGTGTCCGCCGCCCTCCTTGCAGCGAGGCAGACCTGTTGCTTCAGCGACCGGTCGCCTCGACTCGGAGGCGCCCTCCTCGGCTGCCCGCCGGCCCCGGAGCCGAGTCGACCCGGTGTCCGCCATGCTCCCCAGAGCGAGGCAGATTCGTTGCCCTTGCTACTGTCCGCCTCGCCTCGGCGGCGCTTTCCCCGGTGGCACGCCGGCCCCGGAGACGGTTAGACTTGGTGTCTGCCGCCATCCTAGGAGGTAGGCAGACCCGATGCGTTCGCGACCAGACGCCTCGACTAGGCAGCGCCCTCCCCGGTGGCCCGCCGGCCCCGGAGCCAAGTCGACCCAGTGTCCGCCACGCTCCCCGGAGCGAGGCAGATTCATTGCCCCCACGACTGGCTGCCATGACTTGGCCGCGCCCTCCCCGGCAGCCCGCCGGCCCCGGAGCCGTGTCGACCCGGTGTCCGCCGCCCTCCCCGGAGCGAGGCAGATTTGTTGCCCCCGCGACCGGCCACCTTGCCTCGGCAGCGCTTTCCCCGGTGGCACCCCGGCCCCGGAGACGGGTAGACTTGGTGTTTGCCGCAATACGACTAAGTGCGAGGTAGACCTGTTGTACCGGAGCGAGGGAGACCTGGTGTTCGCCGCCGGAGCCGGAGCGAGGTAGACCTGTTGTCTCGGAGCCGGGTAGGGCTGGTGTCCACCGCCGGCCTCGGAGTGAGGTAGACTTGTTGCCCCCGCGAACAGCCGACTCCACGGCACCCTCCCCAGCAGCCCACCGGCTTCGGAGCTGGGTCGACCTGCTGTTAGCCGCCATCCCCAGAGCAAGGCAGACCCGTTGCACCGGCGACCGGCCGCATCGCCTCGGCGGCGCTCTCCCAGGTGGCCCGCTCTCCCCGGAGCCGGGTTGACCCGGTGTCCGCCGCCCTCCCTGAAGCGAGGCAGACCCGTTGCCCCCGCGACCGGCCGCCTCGACTCGGCATAGCCCTCTCCGGCAGCCTGCTGGACCCGGAGCCGGGTTGACCTGGTGTGCGCCGCCCTCCCCGGAGCGAGGCAGACCCGTTGACCCCGCGACCAGCCGACTCGGCGGCGCCCTCCCCGGCGGTTCGCCGGCTCCAGAGCCGGGTCGACGCAGTGTCCGCCGCCCTCTTCAGAGCGAGGCAGACATGTTGCCCCCCAACCAGCCAGCTAGGGGGCGCCCTCCCCGGCGGCCCGCCGACTCTGGATCCGAATCGGCCTGGTGTCTGCTGCCCTCCCTGGATCGAGGCAGACTTGTTGCCCCCGCGACCGGCCACCTCGCCTAGGCGGCGCTCTCCTTGGCGGCACGCCGGCCCTGGAGACGGGTAGACCCGGTGTTTGCCGCAATAAGACCAAGTGCAAGGTAGACCAGTTGTCCCGGAGCGAGGTAGACCTGGTGTCCGCCGCCTTCCCCGGAGCTAGGCAGACCCGTTGCCCTCGCAAGCAGCCGCCTCGACTCGGCAGCGCCCTCCCCTGCAGCTTGCGGGTTCCGGAGCTGGGTCGACCAGGTGTCCGCCGCCCTACCCGAAGCAAGGCAGACCCGTTGTCCACGCGAGCGGCCGCCTCGCTTCGGCGGCACTCTAGCCGGCGGCACCCCGGCCCCGGAGCCGGGTAGACCCGGTGTCCGCCGCCCTCCCTGGAGCGAGGCAGACCCGTTGTCCCCGCAACCGGCCAACTCGGCGGCGCCCACCCTGGCATGCCGCCGACCCCACACCCGGGTAGACCCGGTGTTTGCCGCAATACGACTAAGTGCGAGGTCGACCTGTTGCCCCGGCAACCGGCCGACTCCATGGCGCCCACTGCGGCTACACGCTGGCCCAGGAGACGGGTCGACCAGGTGTCCGCCACCCTCCCCAGAGCAAGGTCGACCTGTTGCCCCCGCGACAGACAGCCTAGGGTGCGCACTGCCGGGCGGCGCGCAGACCCCAAAGCCGGGTATACCCGGTGTCTGCCGCACTCCTCGGAGCGAGGCAGACCCGTTGCCCTTGCGACCGGCCGCCTCGACTCGGCGGCGCCCTCCGCGACGGCCCACCGACTCTGGAGCCAGGTTGACCCGGTGTCCGCCTCCCTCCCCGGATCGAGGCAGACCGGTTGTCCCCGCAACCAGGCGACTCGGCGGCGCCCACCCTGAGATGCCGTTGGCCCCTGAGCCTGGTAGACCCGATGTTTGCCGTAATAAGCGTAAGCACGAGGTAGACCTATTGGCCCGGAGCGAGGTACACCTGTTGTCCCGGAGCCGGGTAAATCTGGTGTGCGCCGCCGGCCTCCTAGCGAGGTAGACCTGTTGCCCTCGCGACCAGCCGACTCTGCGGCGCCCTCCCCGGCGGCACGCCTGCCCTGGAGCCGGGTCGACCCGGTATCCGCCGCACTCGTCGGAGCGAGGCAGACCCGTTGCCCCCGCGACCGGCCACCTCGACTCAGCGGCGCCGTTCCCGGCAGCCTGCCGGCCCCGGAGCCGGGTCGACCCGGTGTCCGCCACCCTCCCTGTAGCGAGGCAGACCCGTGATTGCCGCGACCGGCCGACTCGGTGGTGCCCACTCTGGCGAGCCCGTGGACCCAGAGCCGGGTCGACCCGGTGTCCTCTGCAATAAGACTAAGTGCGAGGTAGACCTGTTTTCCTGGAGCGAGGTAGACCTGGTGTCCGCCGCCGGCCCCGGAGCGATGTAGAACTGTTGTCCCGGATCCGGGTAGACCTGGTGTCCGCCGCCCTACCCGGAGCGAGGCAGACCCGTTGTCCCCGCGACTGGCCGACTCGACGGCGCCCACCCTGGCATGCCGCCGGCCCCAGAGCCGAGTAGACCCGGTGTTTGCTGCAATAAGACTAAGTGCGAGGTAGACATGTTTTCCCGAAGCGAGGCAGACCTGGTGTCCGCCGCCGGCCCTGGAGCGAGGTAGACCTGATGTCCCAGGGCTGGGTAATGCCGGTGTCCGCCGCCGGACTCACAGGAGCGAGGTAGACCTGTTGCGCCCTCGACCGGCCGACTCCGCGGCGCCCTCCCTGCTGGTGCGCCGGCCTCGGAGCTGGGTTGACCCGGTGTCCGCCGCCATCCCCAGAGTGAGGAAGACCCGTTGCCCCCGCGACCGGTCGCCTCAACTCAGAGGCGCCCTCCCCGGCGGCCCGCCGGCCCTGGAGCCGGGTAGACACGGTGTCCGCCGCCCTCCCCGGAGCGAGGCAGACCCATTACCCTTGCGACCGGCCGACTCGGCGGCGCCCTCCCTGCCAAGCTGCCGGCTCCTGAGCCGGGTCGACCCTGTGTCCTCCGCCATCCCCAGAGCAAGGCAGGCCCGTTGCCCCCGCGACCGGCCGCCTAGGGGGCGCCCCCCCCCATCGGCCCGCCGACTCTGGAGCCGGGTCGACCCGGTGTCCGTCGCCCTCCCCGGATCGAGGCAGACCGGTTGTCCCCGCGACCAGGCGACTCGGCGGCGCCCACCCTGAGGTGCCGTTGGCCCCGGAGCCGGGTAGACCCGGTGTTTGCCATAATAAGAGTAAGCGCGAGGTAGACCTATTGTCCCAGAGCGAGGTAGACCTGTTTTCCCGGAGCCAGGTAAATCTGGTGTCTGCCGCCGGCCTTTGAGCGAGGTAGACTTTTTGCCCCTGCGACCAGCCGACTCTGCGGCACCCTCCCCAGCGGCACGCCGGCCCCGGAAACGGGTCAACCCGATGTCCGCCGCACTCCGAGGAGGGAGGCAGACCCATTGCCCCCGCGACCGGCCGCCTCGACTCGGCGGCGCCTTTCCCGGCAGCCCGCCGGCCCCGGAGGCGGGTCGACCCGGTGTCCGCCGCCCTCCCTGGAGCGAGGCAGACCCGTTGCCTTTGCGACCGGCAGGGTCGACTCGGCGGCGACATCCCCGGCAGCTCGCCGGCCCCAGAGCCGGGTCGACCCGGTGTCCACCGCGCTCTCCGGAGCGAGGCAGACTCGTTGTCCCCGCGACCGGCTGCCTCGCCTCGGCGGCGCTCTCCCCTGAGGCACGCTGGCTTCGGAGCCGGGTAGACCCGGTGTCCGCCACCATCCCCGGAGGGAGGCAGACCCGTTGCCCCCGCGACCGGCCGCCTCGACTCGGCAGAGCCCACCCTGGCGGGCCACCGGCCTCAGAGCCGAGTCGACCCAGTGTCCGTCGCAATAAGATTTAGTGCGATGTAGACCTGTTGTCCCTAAGCGAGGTAGACCTGGTGTCCATCGCCGGCCCCGGAGCAAGGTAGAGCTGTTGTCCTGGAGCCGGGTCGACCCGGTGTCCGCCGCCCTCCCTGGAGCGAGGCAGACATGTTGTCCCCGCGACCGGCTGCCTAGGGGCCTCCCTCCCCAACAACCCGCCAACCCTGGAGCCGGGTAGACCCGGTGTCTGCTGCACTCGTCGGAGCGAGGCAGACCCGTTGCCCCCGCGACCGGCCGCCTCGACTCAGCGGTGCTTTCCGCGACGGCCCGCCGACCCCGGAGCCGGGTCGACCCGGTGTCTGACGCCCTCCCCGTAGCGAGGCAGACCCGTGGTCCCCGTGAGCGGCCGGCCGACTCGGTGGTGCCCACCCTGGCGGGCCGCCGGCCCCAGAGCCGGGTAGACCCGGTATCCTCCGCAATAAGACTAAGTGCGAGGTAGACCTGTTGTCCCGGAGCGAGGTAGACCCGGTGTCCGCCGCTGGCCCCAAAGCGAGGTAGACCTGTTGACCCCGCGACCGGCCAACTCCGCGGCGCCTTCGCTGGCGGCCCACCGGCGCTGGAGCCGGGTCGACCCGGTGTCTGCCGCCCACCCCGGAGCGAGGCAGACCCGTTGTCCCCGCGACCAGCCGACTCGGCGGCGCCCACCCTGGCATGCCGCCGGCCCCAGAGACAGGTAGACTTGGTGTCCGCCGCACTCCCTATAGCGAGGCAGACCCGTTGCCTACGCGACCGACCACCTCGACTCGGGAACACCCTCCCCGGCGACCCGCCGGCGCCAGAGCCGGGTAGAACCGGTGTCCGCCGCCGGCCCTGGAGCGAGGTAGACCTGTTTTTCCGGAGCCGGGTAGATGTGGTGTCCGTCGTTGGCCTCAGAGCGAGGTAGACACATTGCCCCTGCGACCGGCCGACTCCGCGGCGCCCTCCTTTGCGTCCCGCCGGCCCCAGACCCGGGTCAACCCAGTGTCTGCTGCCCTCCCCCTAGCGAGGCAGACCTGTTGTTTCCGCGACCGGCCGATTCGACTCCGCGGCGCCCACCCCGGCGGCCCGCCGACCCCGGAGCTGGGTCGACCCGGTGTCCGCCGCCCTCCCCGGAGCAAGGCAGACCTGTTGCATTGGCGACCAGCCGCATCGACCAGGCTACGCCCTCCCCGGCGTCCTGCCGGCCCCGGAGTCGGGTCGACCCGGTGTCTGCCGCCCTCCCCAAAGCGAGGTAGACCCGTGGCACCCGCGACCGGCCGCCTAGGGTGCGCCCTCCTTGGCGGCCCGCCGACCCCGGAGCCGGGTAGACCCGGTGTCTGCTGCACTCCTCGGAGCGAGGCAGGCCCGTTGCCCCCGCGACCGGCTGCTTCGACTCAGCGGCGCCCTCCGCGACGGCCCGCCGGATTCGTAGCCAGGTAGACTTGGTGTCCGCTGCCCTTCCCGGAGCGAGGCAGACCCGTTGCCCCCGAGACCGGCAGCCTCGACTCGGCAGAGCCCTCCCCGGCGGCCCGCCGACCCCAGAGCCTAGTCGACCCGGTGTCCGCCGCCATTTCCGGAAAGAGGCAGACCCATTTCTCCTTGCGACCGGCGGCCTCGAATCGGCGGCGCCATCCCCGGTGGCCTGCCGACCCTGGAGCCGGGTAGACCCGGTGTCTGCGGCACTCCTCGGAGCGAGGCAGACCGACTTGGCGGCGCCCTCCCCAGCGTCCCGCCGGCCCCAGACCCGGGTCAACCCGGTATCCGCTGCCCTCCCCGTAGCGAGGCAGACCCGTTGTTTCCGCGACTGGCTGACTCGACTCAGCGGCGCCCTCCTCGGCGGCCCGCCGGCCCCGGAGCTGGGTCAACCTCGTGTCAACCACCCTCCCCGGATCAAGGCAGATCCGTTGCCCCCGGGACCGACCTCCTCGGCGGCGCCCTCCCCGGTGGCCCGCCGGCCCCGGAGTTGGGTCGACCCAGTGTCCGCTGCCCTCCCCGTAACGAGGCAGACCCATTGCCCCCGCGACCGGCTACCTCGACTCGGCGGCGCCATCCGCGATGGCCCGCCGGACCCGGAGCAGGGTAGACTTGGTGTCCGCTGCCCTGCCCTGAGCGAGGCAGACCCGTTGCCCTCCGCGAACGGCCGCCTAGGTGGGGCTCTCCCCGGCAGCCCGCCAGCCTCGGAGCCGGGTCGACCCGGTGTCTGCCGCCCTCCCCGGAGCGAGGTAGACCCGTGGCACCCGCGACCAGCTGCCTAGGGTGCGCCCTCCTTGGCGGCCCGCCGACCCCGAGGCCGGGTAGATGTGGTGTCTTCCGCAATCCTCGGAGCAAGGCAGACCCGTAGCCCCCGCGACCGGCTGCCTCGACTCGCCGGCGCCCTCCGCGACGGCCCGCCGAACCTGGAGCTGGGTAGACTTGGTGTCCGCTGCCCTCCCCGGAGCGAGGCAGACCCGTTGTCCCCGCCGCCGGCCGCCTCGGCGGCGCCCACTCCGGCGGACCACCGGCCCCGGAGCTGGGTCGACCCCGTGTCAACCACCCTCCCCAGAGTGAGACAGACCCCTTGCCCCGTGACCGACCGATTCGGCGGTGCCCTCCCGGGCGGCCCGCCGGCGCCGGAGCCGGGTCGACCCGTTGTCCGCCGCCCTCCCTATAGCGAGGCAGACTCGTTCACCCTGCGACCGGCCACCTTGACTCGGCGACGCCCTCCCCGGCGGCACGCCGGCCCCAGAGACAGGTAGACCCGGTGTCCGCCACCCTCCCCAGAGCGAGGCAGACCCGTTGTATAGCGACCGGCTGACTCGGCGGCGCCCTCCCCGGTGGCCTGCCGACCCCGGAGCCGGGTAGACCCGATATCCTCCGCCCTCTCCGGAGCGAGGAAGACCTCTTGCCCCCGCGATCGGCCGCCTAGGGAGCGCCGTCCCTGGCAGCCTGCCAACCATAAAGCCAGGTAGGCCCGGTGTCTGGCGCCCTCCCCGGAACCAGGCAGACCCGTTGTCCCCGCGACCAACCGACTCGGCGGCGCCCACCCTGGCTTGCCGTTGGCCCCAGAGCCAAGCAGACCCGGTGTTTGCCGCAATAAGTCTGAGTGCGAGGTAGACCTGTTGTCTCAGAGCGAGGTAGACCTGGTGTCCACCGCCGGCCCCGGAGTGAGGTAGACCTGTTTTTCCGGAGCCGGGTAGATGTGGTGTCCGCCGCACTCCTCGGAGCGAGGAAGACCCGTAGCCCTTGCGACCGGCTGCCTCGACTCGACGGCACCCTCCGTGACGGCCTGCCGGCCCCGGAGCAGGGTCGACCTGGTGTCCGCTGCCCTCCCTGGAGCGAGGCAAACCCGTTGCCCCTGCGACCGGCCGCCTCGGCGGCGTCCACTCCGGCGGACAGCCAGCCCCGGAGCTGGGTCGACTCGGTGTCCGCCGTCCTCCCCGGAGTGAGGCAGAACCGTTGTCCCCTCGACCGGCTGCCTCGTCGGCGCTAACTCCGGCGGCCGCAGGCCCCAAAGCCGGGTCGACCTTGTGTCAACCACCCTCCCCGGATCAAGGCAGATCCGTTGCCCCCGGGACCGGCCGCCTCGGCAGCGCCCTCCCCAGCCACCCGCCGACCCCAGAGCTGGGAAGACTCGGTGTTCGCCGGCATCCCTGGAAATAGGCAGACCCGTTGCCCCCGCGACCGGCCACCTCAACTCAACGGCGCCTTCCCCGGCGGCCCGCCAGCCCCTGAGCCGAGTAGACCCGGTGTCTGCCGCCCTCCCCGGAGCAAGGCAGACCTGTTGCCCCCCGCGACCGGCCACCTAGGCGGCGCTCTCCCCGGGTAGATGTGGTGTCCGCCGTTGCCCCTGTGACGGGCCGACTCCGCGGCGCCATCCCCGGCATCACGCCGGCCCCAGACCCGGGTCAACCCGGTGTCCGCTGCCCTCTCCGTAGCGAGGCAGACCCGTTGATTCCGCAACTGGCCGACTCGACTCGGCGGCGCCCTCCCTGGCGGCCCGCCGGCCCCGGAGCTGGGTCGACCCGGTGTCTGCCGCCCTCCCCGGAACAAGGCAGACCCGTTGCCCCCAAGACCGGCAGCCTCGACTCGGCGGAGTCCTCTCCGGCAGCCCGCCGACCCCCGAGCCGGGTCGACCCGGTGTCCGCCGCCCTCCCGGGAGCGAGGCAGACCCGTTGCCTCCGCGACCGGCCGCCTCGACTCATCAGCGCCCTCGCGGCGGCACGCCGGCCTTTGGGCTGGGTAGACCCGGCATCCGCCGCCCTCCCCGGAGCGAGGAAGACCCTTTGCACTCACGACCGGCTGCCTCGACTAGGCGACGCCCTCTCCGGCCGCCCCCCTGCCCCGGAGCCGGTTCAACCCGGTGTCTGCCGCCCTCCCCTGAGCGAGGAAGACCCGTTGCCCCCGCGACCTCCCGCCTCGAATCGGCAGCGCCTTCCCTGGAGCGAGGCAGACCCGTTGCGCCCTCCCTGGCAACCCGCCGTCCCCGGAGCCGGGTAGACCCGGTGTCTGCTGCCCTCCCCGGAGCGAAGCAGATTTTTGCCCCCGCGACCAGCCGCCTCCACTCGGCAGCGGCCTGCCCGGCGGCTTGCCGGCCCCGGTGCATGGTCGACCCGGTGTCCGCCGCGATCCCCGGAGCGAGGCAGACCCGTTGCCCCCGCGACCTGCCGCCTCAACTCGGCGGTGCCTTCCCCGGAGCGAGGCAGACCCGTTGCCCCCGCGACCTGCTGCCTCGACTCGGCGGCGCCCTTTCCGGCGGCCCACCGGCCACGGAGACAGGTCGACCCGGTGGCCGCTGCCCTCCCCGGAGCGAGGGAGACCCCTTGCCCCCGCGACCGGCCGCCTCGACTCGGCGGCGCCCTCCCTGGCAGCCCGCCAGGGACAGAGCAGGGCGACCCGGTGTCCGCCGCCCTCCCAGGTGCGAGGCAGACCCGTTGCCTCCGCGACCGGTTGCTTCCACTCGGCGGTGCCCTCCCCGGCGTCACGCCAGACCGGGAGCCGAGTAGGCCCGGTGTCCGCCGCCCTCCCCAGAGCAAGGCAGACTTGTTGCCCCCGCGACCGCCCGCCTCGACACAGCGACGCCCTCCCCGGTGGCCTGCTGGCCCCGGACTCGTGTAGACCTGGTGTTCGCCGCCATCCCCGGAGCGAGGCAGACCCCTTTCCCCCACGACCAGCCGCCTCGACTCGGCGGCGCCCTCCCCAGCGGCCCGACGGCCCGCCGGCCCCAGGGCCGGGTCGACCCGGTGTCCGCCGCCCTCCCCGGTGCGAGGCAGGCCCGTTGCCCTCGCGACCGGCCGCCTCGAGTCGGCGGCACCCTTCCCGGCGGCTTGCCGTCCCCGGAGCCTGGTAGACCTGGTATCCGCCGCTCTCCCCGGAGCAAGGCAGACCCGTTGCCCCCACGACCGGCCGCCTCCACTCAGCGGCGCCTTCCCCGGCGGACCGCCGGCCCCGGAGTTGGGTAGGCCCGGTGTCTGCCGCCTTCCCTGGGAGCGAGACGGACCCGTTGCCCTCGCGACCGGCCATTTCGACACGGTGGCGCCCTCCCCAGCGGCCCGCCGGCCCCGGAGTCGGGTAGACCTGGTGTCCGCCACCCTCCCCGGAGAGAGGCACTTTCGTTGCACTCACGACCGGCCCCCTCGACTCGGCGGCGCACTTTCCAGCGTCTTGCCGGCCCCGGAGCCAAGTAGACCCAGTGTCCGCCGCCCTCCCCTGAGCGAGGCAGACCCGTTGCCCCCGCGACCAGCCGCCTCGAATCGGCAGCGCCTTCCCCGGAGCTAGGCAGACCCGTTGCCTCCGCGACCGGCCGTCTCGACTCGGCGGCGCCCTCCCTGGCAACCTGCCGTCCCCAAAGCCGGGTAGACCCGGTGTCCGCTGCCCTCCCCGGAGCAAGGCAGACACGTTGCCCGTGCGACCGGCTGCCTCAACTCGGCTGCGCCCGCCCCGGCGGCCTGCCGGTCCCAGAGCCAGGTAGACCCGATGTCTGCCGCCGTCCCCAGACCGAGGCAGACCCGTTGCCCTCGCGACTGGCCGCTCCGACTCTGCGCCGCCATCCCCAGGGGCCCGCTGGCCCCAAAGCCGGGTCGACCCGGTGTCCGCTGCCCTTCGAATAGCGAGGCAGACCCTTTGCCCCCGCGACCGGCCGCCTCGACTCGGCAGCGCACTCGCGGCGGCACGCCGGCCTTTGGGCTGGGTAGACCCGGCATCCGCCGCCCTCCCCGGAGCGAGGAAGACCCGTTGCACTCACGACCGGCCGCCTCAACTCGGCGACGCCCTTCCCGGCGGCCCGCCGTCCCCAGAGCCGGGTAGACCTGGTATCCGCCGCTCTTCGAATAGCGAGGCAGACCCTTTGCCCCCGCGACCGGCCGCCTCGACTTGGCGGCGGCCTCCCCGGCGGCCCGCCGGCCCCGGAGCAGGGTAGACCCGATGTCCACCGCCTTCCCCGGAGCGAGGAAGACCCATTGCCCCCGCGACCTGCCGCCTCAACTCGGCGGCGCCTTCCCCGGAGCGAGGCAGATCCGTTGCCCCCGCGGCCGGCCGCCTCGACTCGGCGTCGCCCTTTCCGACGGCCCACCGGCCACGGAGACATGTCGACCCGGTGGTCGCTGCCCTCCCAGGAGCGAGGGAGACCCCTTTTCCTTGCGACTGGCCGCCTCGACTCGGCGCCGCCATCCCCAGCGGCCCGCTGGCCCTGGAGCCGGTTCGACCCGGTGTCTGCCGCCCTCTTTGGAGCGAGGGAGACCCGTTGCCCCCGCGACCGGCCGCCTCGACTCGGCGGCACACCTCCCGGCGGCCCGCTGGCCCTGGAGCCGGGTCGACCCGGTGTCTGCCGCCCTCTTTGGAGCGAGGGAGACCCGTTGCCCCCGTGACCGGCCGCCTCGACTCGGCGGCACACTCCCCGGCGGCCCGCTGGCCCCGGAGCAGGGTAGACCCGATGTCCGCCGCCCTCCCCAGAGCGAGGCAGACCCGTTGCCTCCGCGACCGGCCGCCTCGACTCAGTGGCCCCCTCACGGCGGCATGCCGGCCTTGTAGCCGGGTAGACCCGGTGTCCGCCGGCCTCCGCGGAGTGAGGCAGACCCGTTGCCCCCGCGACCGGCCGTTTAGACTCGGCGGCGCCCTCCCCTGCGGCCCGCCGGCCTTAGAGTAGGGTCAACCTGGTGTCCACCACCCTCCCCGGAGCGAGGCAGAACCGTTGCCTCCGCGACCAGCCGACTCGGTGGCGCCCTCCCCGGCAGGGGCTGGCAGACACCACCGGTCACCCAGCTGGGGCCGGAGACAGGTAGACCAGGCGTCCTCGTGCTGTCCCGGAGCCGGGGGAACCGCGACAGCCCCAAAACGCCTCGCACCCGGATGATTTCGTAGCAGCTTCGTCTCTTTTGGCAGACCTGATTTCACGACAAATAAATAGTTTCGGCAGCATTTTATTTTAGTTTGGTTTAGTTTATTTTAGTTGAGTTAAATTTAGTCTGGTTCAATTTTCTTTCCTTGTTTTTTTTTTTTTTTCCCAGATGCACTGCCTACGCACCCCCCCCCCCCCCACCTTGCCCCCCACAGCACAACAGAACCTCACGGGCCACAGCATGGGGTGGGGAAGCAAAGCATGTACACGCGGCAGAACTCGGCACAGAGCCCCCGGTCCCAGGCATAACTCGCCCGGCCTCATGCCACCCGACCGAGGAGGCTGTGGCAGGGTGGCACGCACACACATGCAGACACACGCGCACACACACACACACACACGCGCACACACACACACACGCATGCACGCACGCACGCACACACACGCATCCCCTCACCCTCTGTCATGCCACCCCCCCCCCGCCCGTGCCCCACCCTTTCCCCCCCACCTGTCTTTCACAGCCAGCCATTGACGCTGTGGGCCGAGCACGCCCCCACCCTCAGCATTGCTGGCGCCACTTTCAGGCTTTCCCAGCCGCCGGCCATTATCGGTTGGGCGCGCCCCGCCCTGCACCATCAGCATTGCCAGCGCGGCTATCAGGCTTTCCCCGTCCCCGCCCATTGTCGGTTGGGTGCGCCCCGCCCTCGGCCATTATCGATTGGGCGTGCCCCACCCTCCACCATCAGCCGCAATTTCAAACTTTTCCCGCCCAGGTTCCCAACGGCCAGATCATCAAGCGGCAGCGGCTGCGGCGGCAGGGAGAGGAGGGCGCTGCCGCCACGGCGAGCAGACTGAGCACCCGGTGCAGAAGCGGGGATGGTGGCGGGCTGCCAGCGGTGGCAGGGGGATTGGCGTGGTCTGTTCCTTTTCAATGAAACTTTCTCTTCAGCTGTCTCTGAGATTTTTTGTTCTGGTGGCGTTTCCTCCTGCTCGGCCTCGGCCTCGGCAAAGGCTGCGGCGGGGCGGCGGAGGGAGTGAGCGATGCAGAAGTGAGTGCGGGAGCCGGGCTGCTGTCTCTTCGGGCACAGGGAGGGGGCCCGAGAACACTGCCGGCTCCTCTCCGGGAACGGCTGGGGAAGCGAGGTACGGGCGGGATGTCAGCGGAGCGGGTTGGGGCTGGGGCTTAGGGCTGGGGCTGGGGCCGGGGTAGCAGCCGGCCGAGCTCGGCAGCAGCCGCCGGGGCGCGAAGCCGGCAGGGACAGGGGGGCAGGTCGGGGGCGTGCAGGGAGCAGCTTTCGGAGAAGAGCAGGCGTGAGCAGGGCTGCATGGGGCCTGTGGGACGTGCAGGGCGCGGGGCGAAGGCGTGCTGGGCGGGTGGGCCAGGGCAAGGAAGCCACTCGTGGGATGGACAAGACGTGGCGCCGCTGCTCGGCGGCAAGGGGGGCCGACGGCAGCAGGTCTACCCCGCGTCAGGGCAGCAGGCAACAGGTCTACCCCGCCGCCGGCCGGTAAGGAGCGGATGGGGGGGCGGACACCAGGTCTACCCCGCCGCTTGCGGACACCAGGTCTACCCCGCCGCTTGTGGACAACAGGTCTACCCCCGCCGCCCGCCGGTAAGAACCGGGTGGGGGGGCGGACACCAGGTCTACCCCGCTGCTTGCGGACAACAGGTCTACCCTGCCGCCGGCCGGCAGAACCTAAGTCCCACCGCCGGCGGACAACAGGTCTACCCCGCCGCCGGTCGGTAAGGAGCGGGTGGGGGGGCGGACACCAGGTCTACCCCGCCACTTGCGGACACCAGGTCTACCCCGCCACCGGCGGACAACAGGTCTACCCCGCCGCCAGCTGGTAAGGAGCGGGTGGGGGGGGCGGACACCAGGTCTACCCCACCCCTTGCGGACAACAGGTCTACCCCGCCGCCGGTCGGTAAGGAGCGGGTGGGGGGGGCGGACACCAGGTCTACCCCACCGCTTGCGGACAACAGGTCTACCCCGCCGCCGGCCGGTAAGGAGCGGGTGGGGGGGCGGACACCAGGTCTACCCCGCCGCTTGCGGACAACAGGTCTACCCCGCCGAGGGCCGGCAGAACCTAAGACCGGCCGCGGACGACAACAGGTCTACCCCGCCGCCGGCCGGTAAGGAGCGGGTGGGGGGGGCGGACACCAGGTCTACTCCGCCGCCGGCCGGCAGAACCTAAGTCCCGCCGCTGGCGGACAACAGGTCTACCCCGCGGCTGGCCGGTAAGGAGCGGGTGGGGGGCGGACACCAGATCTAACCCGCTGCCGGCGGACAACAGGTCTACCCCGCCGCCGGCCGGTAAGGAGCAGGTGGGGGGGGCGGACACCAGGTCTACCCCCCTGCCGGCCGGCAGAACCTAAGTCCTGCCGCCGGTGGACAACAGGTCTACCCCGTGTCCACCCGCCAGGCGGCCAAGTCCAGTCGAGGAGGACTTGGTCGACCTAGCGCCCGCCTGCACGGCACGGGACACGAAAATAATGAAAATGCAGATAGTCCAGAACATACCTAATTTCCCCAATTTTAGAACAGAATAAGCTTGTATTATTAGGGTTAAAATTATTTATATCAAAAACTATGTTTCCCAGAATTGAATACCACTTGTGGTGGCTGCTTGTGATCTCTGTATATGTTTTAGGAGTTCAGTTGGCATTAGCCTGTTTTTCTAAATACAAGCAGGGAAGAACTATAGTTCCTAATGATATGCAGTTCTGTAATTTAATTAGAAACCTTTCGTCTTTCAGTATTTTAAATAAAAGCTAGGAAAGAAACTCTGTTTTGACACCAGCTCTCCTTAGTAGCAGCATTTCTCAGCACACAATCTGAAAAGGTCAGCCTGCCAGAAAACAATACAGAAAGGAAAAATAAAAGTGAGGGCAAGGAAAATCATCTTCAGATGAAACTGCTCTTGTGCAAAAAGAAAGTGATATTAAGATTCAGCCTGTGAACACATTCCTCAGTTATGAGAGAAAACATAATTCTTAAAATTCTGTTCACTACATTAGGGACAGAAAATCAACTACAAATTAGATGTTAGCTTGGTTAGTACTCAGATACCATAATTATTACCACAATATTAGGATAACAATCAAATAAACACATTCCAGAAAAGCATTTTAATTCATTTACTAGTGTCAGCCATGCTATGCTTTGATTTTATCAATGTATCCTTCTGCAAAAAAGTTCAATTATATTTTCAACATCATGTAAAATCAGCTCTGACTCACAGTTCACCACAGATTCTAAACAGGAGGCAAATACCCAGTTTTCCTTTCAGATCTGCTCACATATCTAGGACCTTTCTGTGGGCAGCTTCAGAAAATGGGGGGAAAGCCATTCCAAAGAACAGTACCAAGGTAATCACACAGCACTACGGACTTTTTCCTGGCATGAGATTCTTAATAAATTATGAGAAATAACACAGAAGCCATTTCTGTCCACAGAACAGATTTAATAGGTTTTTGTTTCAAGAACAATTAGAGGATGCTTAAAATTTATTGTGCAGAAAGCTATATTAGGTCCTCAAATTTGAGTAATCAATATCCCCACAATCTAAACGGTGGAATTACTATTTCCCCAAAGAGAAACTTTTTGGGATTTGCAACTCATCTCAAAACCTCAGGATAACGAAATCAGCAGAATTTCCCTAATTCAATGGAATTCCAATTGTGTTCTATGACCCTTCAAATACTCATGAAAACAGACTTGTTTTCACTAGAACAGCTGTGACTGAAAGTCTGGGGTAAAACCTATAAGAAATGGCAATATACATGAATGTTCCTTTCCACAGCAGCCACAAGCAAACAAGGAGTGGCACTGGTTGGCACAGCCTCTTGTCCACATACAGGAGAGTGACCAAGGTGGTGCCAGCCGTCTCAGAGATGGGCAAGGACAAGAAAGGCTATGAAGCTGTGCCAAGAGAGGTGTACACTGGACATTAGGAAGAACTGCTGCCCAGAAAGGGGCATGAGATATGGGAATGGTGTGCCCCAGGGGGCACTGGTGCAGTCACCGTTGCAGCAGGTGTTCAAGGTAAGCCTGTCCATAGCACTCCAGGCTCAGATCTGCTTGCCGTGGTAACCATGGATCACAGGCTGGAGTTGATCTCCCAGAACTCTTCCAAGCCAGTGCTTGGATTCTGTGACATCACAGTCTCTGGGGCAGCATGGTGCCTGGCAACTGTCCCCAGCCACTGCTGTGCCCCACAGCCTGGGCACACCTCGGCGAGGACAGACGTCCAGAGCGTGTGTGGTGGTGGCACTTCCACTGAGAACCATGGCCGACCCTGTCCCATGGCTCTTCAACTTTTACCTGCTGCTGCTCCTGGGCCATCGTCCTGACCCAACCATCCATCCTGGGTCGGGCACGGGCCGGTATGTGCAGGACCGGAGCCGCAGGACAGGGACCCTGAGCCGACCACCCCATGCATGGATATATCGTGGCAGTCCTGGACGTGCCTGTTGGTGCAGCTGCTGGCCACAGCACTGTCCTGAGATGGCGCCGCTACCGAGGGCACCTGGAGAGCTGGAGAAGGGTGAGGGATGGGGGGTCAGGCAGGAAGGATGGGCTTGGACCTCTTGGGCAGCCCTTTGGCCAAGGCCCCATGGCAGAGTGGAGCTGAGCCTCTGGCTGGGAATCAGGCCAGGGCTGAGCTCAGGGACAGCCCCAGGCAGAGGCAGCCAGAGCTCTGCTTGCTGCAGCCTGGCCAGGCCTGGCTCTCTTGCTCAGAGGCCAAAGGCAGCCCAGAGAGGAGCCTGCTCTGCCCCTCTGCCCCTTCCATTGGCATCCCTGTGCTTTGCCTTGCAGAATCGGCGCCAGAGGCCCCGCAGCAGCAGCCCAGGACAAGGCTGTCCCACAGAGCTGATCCAGCTGCTGAGGAACAACCACACCCTGCTGCAGCAGTGCCTGCAACGCTGCTCCCAGCAGAGGGCACAGAACAGCAGAGCAGCACAGGGGACCAGCCGCAGGAGGAGGAGCAGGAGATCCCAAATCTCGCCCAGCGCTGACCTCCAGCTCCAGCACGGCGCACAGAGCACAGCAGGGAATGTGTGACCTGTGCTAGCCTAGGCACAGTGACATTCCCCATCGTAGGCTTTAGAGACACCCCATCCTTACCTGTAGCAACCCCCACCTTTTCCACCTTCCCCTTAGTGTTCCTGTTCTACATGTTCAAGTTAGGCATAAGGTTGTTACCCCATAGTCCCCCGTAGTGTAGATTTTTAGAGTAGTAAAGTTAATAAAGTTCATGTTCTCTGCACATCCTGTGTTGTTTGCTTGATATTCCATCCAAGAGGGGACACAGAGGGATGGGTTTGAGCAGGAGCTCCAGACTGCCTGCAATGGAGAGCCTGAGTGCAGCAGCAGCATTTGCAGGAGTGCAAATGGAGGGCAGCTGGAAAGAAGATGGTGGGCAGTATTCTCCTGCCTCCATCTTCCAAGGAAGAGTCAAGTCAATCCCTGTCTGCGCTCTGCTGGGAAGGGTCCCTAAAGGCTCCAGGAGGTGTCTGGGTGGCTCCAAAAGGGGCTTGCAGGACCCTGGGGCACCAGGGAAGGAACAGCATCATCCCAGGAATGCTGTGAGAGATTCCCCAGAGCGGCCCAACCTGGGGCCCGGGCAAGGGATGGATTCAGGCAGGCAAATACATCCAGGGGCTGCCTGGGCTATGGCAGTGAGGCCCAGCCCTGTTTCATATCTTTCTGCTCTTCATTTGTATTTAGTCCTTTGTATTTATCCTCTGACCTTCACAATGGGATTAGATGTCACTTTCTTACAAGGCAAAACCTTAGTTATTTTATTTCCACTAAACAATCATGTGTATTACTAGCTTAAATGACTTCTCTCTGACTTACTCTGCATCTTGCTCCTTTACAGCAAGATGCATCAAGCACCTCTGTTAAAGTACAGATGCCTCCCTGGAAAGAGGACAATCTTGCTATTTTCTGGAGAATCTTAACTTTGATGATGCACCAAATTTTACAAATCCAAGAGGAAAAAAGCCTACAGATCAGTTTTACAGTTTCAAAACTGATTCCTCAACTCTTGCACACCAGTTTCCTTATTGGCAACGTTCAGCAGTGATACCAAACAAGCACAGAAAACAAATGGGAGAAGAAATGCAGACAGCCAGCAGGGAACCACCTACCAAAATACATTTTAAATGTAGTTCTAAGGTTTCTTGCAGCAAGTTTGAGGTGTAAATGGAGACACACAGAAGTACTACCTGTCAGTAGTTTTGGCATTTCATCTGAGTTTCCTCTTCATTTTTTTACTTCTCACCTAAACAAGAGAAAAATACCCACACAAATGCAACCTTTCAGGCAGGGAATAGATGTGGTTGGTCTTTAAGAAAGTATTTTCTTCTGGCTGTATAATAACCTGTTGGGGAAAATGTGAGCTTTCATCAAAATGTCACTGTGCTCTTGCAGTTTTTCTAACTGTGAGAAATAACAGTCACCTCTGTAAGGCTCCTGCAGCTCACCCTGTGCCAGTGTCATTGGCCACTTATCACTGCAGGGATCACTGGGAATAATGATGGTGGAAAATGTGGAGGGAGCTGAATAAATAAATACTTGCCATTTCTCTAGCAAAAAAAAAACCCAAAGCACTCCAAACAAAGCCATAAAAATAGTTGGCCTCTGAATTAGGAGGATTTAAAGTAACTATTTTATTCTGCTTTTGGTTCAACATTCATCAATCTGAATTTGAATATGCATTACGTAATTAAAGGTAGATGAATGTTTATTTACTTGTGCTTACTGAAACCAGTGTTTTGCTTTAAACCTGCTTGGTATTGCCTTCATTCAGTCTTATTAGGTTATTAAATACATGGGGAAATATATTCTTTGTTTCATTAAGAAAGTATCATTAATTAGGAAAGCATAACTTCATCATAGCCACTGCTGCTACCAACATTACTTGGGTAAGTTCAAAGTACTAACACAAAAACATTATAACAGAAGCAATGTTCAACAGAGTCTCAAAAATAAAGATATAGCTCAAAGTTTTTCAGATGTCCTACAGTTGCTAAGACATCTCCAGAAAGAGGAGTAAACTAAAAATAGCACAGGAAATTTGAAAACCATTTCTCTTTTCTTAACTTTGTTGTGGGCAACTATTAGAAAACTAATAGAGAGAATGAAATGCAGTTTTTCTACCTGAGTTGTGAGTCATCACCTCAGTTTCAATGTGATCCAATGCTCAGTGGAATCCTGGGAAGGGTCAAATCATCAATGTTAATTTTAAATTGTATCCATGAAAGTTGGCATTTTTTCCCCATTCCCCTCTCTCCCTAAAATACATCAACACCAAGTGAGAAAGGCTCAAGTTGAAATACAATTATTACAAAATTATACTTGGACATAATAACTTTGTTACAAGTTCCAGCAGAAAGAGAAAGGAGAGCAGATTCAGAGGTTATCAAACTCTATATAAAATCCAGCTTATGCTTTCTCCAAAAGCCTCATATAATTTATCCAGGATTTTTTTTAAAATTGCACATAACAGCATTTCACATATTATGCTAAATACTATCATTTCTATCTAAAATATTCATTATTATTATGCTTTTCAGAATTGAATTACAAAGTCTTCTGCACCCATCTTCCCAAAATCTGATTCTAAGAACGTGCAAGTTTAATCCCTTAGGAAACAAAAGTAGCCCCAAGTGTCTCAGGATCAATAGAAACTAAACAACAAAGCTTGACAAAGTAAATTAAATTGTCAATAAAGTCAATAAATATTTTCCACTGTAGAGATAGCTATCACCAGCTTATGAATCTTGCTAGTGCAAGTTTAGTGAAGAAAATCTAAGTCTTTATTGCCAAATCAGTTATGAGTTGCTCTACTCTACTGCCAGTATGATGTGAGTATAAACACCACATTCTTCATAGTATCAGCCACAAAGAACTCAACTTTAAAATTAAGGCTGCTTTTGAGTTTGACCAAACAAATGAAAATTCACTATTAAAACACAGTGATGAAACAGACTTAACTTGAAAAACCTTAAATATCACCAATTACAATGAATACTTAACTATATTATTATGCATCATTATTAGATAGTCAGGGACAGCCAACCTGACCTCAAGTGTGCTGAGGCACTGGGGCCAGGCAGTGCACATCTTCCCAGGAGCTAATTTGCCCATTCTTCTCAAGTCAATTTACCTGCACAGAGCTCCACAGTAGAACTGCTAGGCTGCCAATAAAAAATATCTCTGGCTACGAGACAAACCCCAATACATAAACCATATTAAAGGAAGAAAGAAACCTGCAGCATTTGATTGACCTTCAATGCCCTGAGAAGATTACAAATTTCCCAAGATTAAGGAGTTCCCAAAATACAAAGCAAAAGGACTGATTTTTATGGATCATATGTTAAATCGCCCTGTAAAATTGGAGTTCTTAGATTGCACATGAAGGAATGGAAAAAACCCCCACCACAATCCTCAAATGCAATTTTAGATCCTTCTTTGAAAATCTGGTTTCAAAAGAGAGGAATGGATACAATCTTCCCTTCACCTGGAGATTTTAATGAATTCAAACTATTTCAAGCCTGTGAAGAAAGCCCTACCACAGTCCCTGTCAAATAACATTTTCTTTCATTTTTATTCTCATTACTACTTCAGAGCAGTCTAAGTAACAGCAAATAGGGAAATTAAAGTTGCAATTCAAACGCTAAGCTCTGGAGTCCTGCATTGCCTTCAAACAACTGTATGAAACAGAAACTTAATGTTCAACACTTTCCAGTGCATATAAGCCATTTATTTGCATATCCTTTGGCTCCTAAAGCTGGAAATTGCATTTCTGTTAGCAGATGGGCCTGATTCTTGCCTTCCCTGATAGAGATCAGCAATATGGACCCTGACTTTCTGGATGGCTCATGCTTAGTTGTTCAAAAGTCTTGATTTTCCTCTTTGTAGCACTGCCCTTCCTGTAGCCAGCCTAAGGTACTAAGCAGCCACACACCCTCTGAAGTTTGCATTATTGATATCTGCTCCCAATTAGGATGCTTTGCAAAAACAATTAGGATCAAATGTTTCCTGTGTCTGCTGCAAAGAGCAGATCCCTGGGATTTTTACTCCTATTTTTTAAAAAAGAGCATTCTGTTTCTATAGCTGTGTACAAATACAGAGAAACACCTTGACGCATTAATAAACAGAAGCAACAGAAAACAAAAGCTGTCACATTTCCTGTGGCCATTTGAGGGTGAAATTGCATGTGTGAAAATATTGCAATTATGTAATACAGTGATATGTACACGTTCCAAAGTAAATACATTAAAAGCAGATTATGCAGCATTTATTTGTTATCCATTTTAAATTATTACTGGAAGCCAAAGAAAGATTTATTTGATACCTTCACAGGTTTATCTTCACACTTTACAATGGAGCAACTACTTTGCTTCAAATTTAAGTGGTTTTTTTTCTCCTGACAGCTTCATCTACCTGGTCACCAAGCTGATACAGAACAGAGTAGCACAGATAGTGTGAGGAACTGATTTTTAATTACATAAATTGACTTATCATCTGGCTTTGGTATTTTTAGACTGTGGGCTAACAGCATATATCCAGGGTTCTGCCATTCTACCTTGTGGTATTTGCAAGCCATTGCTTCCACAGAAATTAGAACAATGCACTTTGATGTCATGTGGCTGCTGGAAGGGCAGCACTGTAGACACTCATTTGTATTTGGTAGGTCAGGATTAGCCACAAGTTTTAATCCTTACTGTTATAAGAGAAAAAACTCTCAAATCCTGCTGTAAACGAGGGTGCTTAAGAAACCCAACTCCTCCAAATTTGACTTGCTCCTAACTTTAGAGTATTAACTTTTTTAGAGAATAAAGGATTGTCTCTAGATTATTGTGCACAAAATTATAACTGCAGGCCTGCATATTGATATCTAAAGTTTGATGGCATGAGGAAACTGATGGTCTTCTTGTCCATGCAGGTGATCATCATGATACACTTTCTTGACTATCTCCAAGAGTTAATTTTCTAAAACCTGAATAAACTATTTTATAAAGTCAGTAGCAGGGAGAATGGCTGCCTTCCATACAATTCCAAGTAGTCCAGTTTTAAAGTGATTAGAACTGCACCAGCCTTCAGACCCAAATATGTGTAGCCTCTGTGTAATACAGAAGCCCTTATCAAAGGCTCACTCAGAAGGTGCATAAAAAACCTTCATTCCCCAATACTGCAAAATTCCACCCGAGTAAAATCTCACTCACTTTACTATGAAAGGAAAATATTTTAGTGGTGTTGTCAGGGACAAGGCAAGGATATATGGTACCAGGAAGGATTCTGCACTTACAGATGCTGACTCCAGCCAGGAGACAGAACCTGTGTGTTATGAACACATCCCTCCATCCCTTGAATATAGTTTCTAGCAATAAAATATTTTGCATGCCATATGCAATGGTGGCCAAAAATAAACTTATTAATGTCATCAAAACTAGGGGACCCTATCAGCATTTTGAGAGCAGCCTTATTAAGATGAAATTCCTTATTTCAGCTCATTGTGAGTTATTTGACATTACAGTGTCAGATCTAACACTCCTGATCAATAACATGATACACTGTACACAGGTTTCAGTGAGTGGAAAGATGGGTTTCTATGCATCAGTTTTCTACTGGAGTTATTATTATGAGAAACTCTGCTGTTAACCTGCCTTTGGATTTATGTGTCTTTTCTCTGCTTTTGATCAAATCTATGATAATTTTTATAAGATAAAATAGAGAGAGAGGCTGGAAGAATAGCTCATCTGAATGCAAATGAGCTCTTTCTTCCCCCTACATATCTCTCAAGGCTTATCTTTTTATTACTCTCACAGAAAGAAGGACAGTCTGGTTAGAGCCAAGGGCTAAATCAGAAATGACTTGACAATCCACTGATAACATGGCATTTTTAGAATATATTCTCTAAGCTTCGGTGACTAAGGTGAATCATAAAATTGTACAAGTTGATCAGCTCAGGATCTCTTTTTTACATGAAGACTTATGAAAATTTAAAAGTACTTTATCACCTGAAATGAACTTTTATCTTGAACATCTACAACACACTACAGTCATAGGCCAGAAATACGACTAAGAGGCAATATAAATGAAAAGACTGATTTCATGTGCTTACAGGATCCTGTGAATGACAAGGGACAGTTGGGCAACTGAAACCAGAGAGAAAACTCTGCTTCAGTGGCCTCACACCAAGACTCACATGGTTCTATTCTGTGCAGAACTTGGAATAAAACTGAGGCAGAGGGAAAGCTACAGAACAGAGATGCACACTTGGCTTTGCTTTAATTATTTAAAGCTAAAATGTCTACGGTGCTTTCTCAGCTCTTGCAGAAATGCTCTTTATAACCTTTAAACATGGACCAGGTCACAAGGAATTATGCAGTAGCTGTAGAGATGCTTTAGGAGACTTTGCAGCAACAACTGAAACTTTGCCCTCCTCTATGCAGAAAAGATTCAATATAGCCTGGGGAATTATATCCAAGGACAGAAATAGAGTGAGAAAATCTTTCTTAATCATTTTCCAAAATAAATTTAGACTGTGAAAGACTAGGAAGAATATTAATCTGTTTGATTCATACACACTCTTTTTTAAGACAATTATGCAGCAGAAGCATTTAGCATAAAAATACAAGCTTTGAAATTTGAGTGTAAAGTGTAGTACAGGGAAATAAAACTGATAGAAAGAGACTGAAGGAGGCTAATGAGAAAAATGTGTGGAAGAGCAAAACCATTTGACAACACAAAACATTATGGAGCATGCATTGTTTTTATCACCAAGAATTCCCCAAATAAAAGGCATGGAGAAAACCATAATTCAGAAGTGGGAAAACAGAGGGACTGTAAAAGTGAAATGGAGTTCTGACAAATGATACTGTATAGAATATGGATTCACAGACCAACAAAACAAAACACCCCAGCAGCAGCAAACTAGAATACTGTATATTCCAGCTGAACCACAGGTGTTTCTGCATATTCATCTTGTAAACTGGCACACTTACTTGCCAAGGCTGCTGAACTACTTCTTTTACATCTCAAACCATAAAACCCCCCAGTCCTTTCACAGGAATCACTTAATCAAATGAAGACAGACCAAAAAACATTATTTTCATGGTTCACAATACTATCAAGTTACATGCCTAAGAGACACCATTTTAAATCATAAATAATGAGCTAGCAAGTGTATAAAACTGGTACTTGAAGAAATGATAAAAAGACAGGAAACTAATAAAAATGCAGATAGTCCAGAACATACCTAATTTCCCCAATTTTAGAATAGAATAAGCTTGTATTATTAAAGCAAAAATGATTTCTATCAAAAACTATGTTTCCCAGAATTGAATACCACTTGTGGTGGCTGCTTGTGATCTCTGTATATGTTTTAGGAGTTCAGTTGGCATTAGCCTGTTATTCTAAATACAAGCAGGGAAGAACTATAGTTCCTAATGATATGCAGTTCTGTAATTTAATTAGAAACCTTTCGTCTTTCAATATTTTAAATAAAAGCTAGGAAAGAAACTCTGTTTTGACACCAACTCTCCTTAGTAGCAGCATTTCTCAGCACACAATCTGAAAGGTCAACCTGCCAGACAACAATACAGAAAGTAAAAGTTAAAGTGAGGGCAAGGAAAATCATCTTCAGATGAAACTGCTCTTGTGCAAAAAGAAAGTGATATTTAGATTCAGCCTGTGAACACATTCCTCAGTTATGAGAGAAAACATAATTCTTAAATTCTGTTCACTACATTAGGGAGAAAAAATCAACTACAAATTAGATGTTAGCTTGGTTAGTACTCAGATACCATAATTATTACCACAATATTAGGATAACAATCAAATAAACACATTCCAGATAAAGCATTTTAATTCATTTACTAGTGTCAGCCATGCTATGCTTTGATTTTATCAATGTATCCTTCTGCAAAAAGTTAAATTATGTTTTCAACATCATGTAAAATCAGCTCTGACTCACAGCTCAGCCACAGATTCCAAACAGGAGGCAAAGACCCAGTTTTCCTTTCAGAACTTCTCACATATCTATGACCTTTCTGTGGGCAGCTTCAGAAAATGGGGGGAAAGCCATTCCAAAGAACAGTACCAAGGAAATCACACAGCACTAGGGACATTTTCCTGGCATGAGATTCTTAATAGATTATGAGAAATAACACAGAAGCCATTTCTGTCAACAGAACAGATTTAATAGGTTTTTGTTTCAAGAACAATAAGAGGATGCTTAAAATTTCTTGTGCCGAAAGCTACATTAGGTTCTCAACTTTGAGCAATCAATATCCCCACAATCTAAACTGTGGAATGACTATTTCCCCAAAGAGAAAATTTTTGGGATTTGCAACTCATCTCAAAACCTCAGGTTAACAAAATCAGCAGAATTTCCCTAATTCTATGGAACACAATTCCATTGTGTTCTATGACCCTTCAAATACTCATGGAAACAGACTTGTTTACACTAGAACAGCTGTGACTGAAAATCTGGGGTAAAACCTATAAGAAATGGCAATATACATGAATGTTCCTTTCCACAGCAGCCACAAGCAAACAAGGAGTGGCACTCGTTGGCACAGCCTCTTGTCCACATACAGGAGAGTGGCCAAGGCAGTGCCAGCCGTCTCAGAGATGGGCAAGGACAAGAAAGGGTTTGAAGCTGTGCCAAGAGAGGTGTACACTGGACATTAGGAAGAACTGCTGCCCAGAAAGGGGCATGAGATATGGGAATGGTGTGCCCCAGGGGGCACTGGTGCAGTCACCGTTGCAGTAGGTGTTCAAGGTAAGCCTGGCCATAGCACTCCAGGCTCAGATCTGCTTCCCATGGTAACCATGGATCACAGGCTGGAGTTGATCTCCCAGAACTCTTCCAAGCCAGTGCTTGGATTCTGTGACATCACAGCCTCTGGGGCAGCATGGTGCCTGGCAACTGTCCCCAGCCACCGCTGTGCCCCACAGCCTGGGCACACCTTGGCAAGGACAGACGTCCAGAGCGTGTGTGGTGGTAGCGCTTCAACTGAGCACCATGGCCGACCCTGTCCCATGGCTGCTGAACCTTTATCTGCTGCTGCTCCTGGGCCATCGTCCCGACCCAATCATCCATCCTGGGTCGGGCACGGTCCTGTATGTGCAGGAGCCGGAGCAGCAGAACAGGGACCCTGAGCCAACCACCCCATGCGTGAATTTGTCGCGGCAGTCCTGGACGTGCCTGTTGGTGCAGCTGCTGGCCACAGGCACTGTCCTGGCATGGCGCCGCTACCGAGGGCGCTGGAGAGGCTGGAGAAGGGTGAGGGATGGGGGGTCAGGCAGGAAGGATGGGCTTGGACCTCTTGGGCAGCCCTTTGGCCAAGGCCCCATGGCAGAGTGGAGCTGAGCCTCTGGCTGGGAATCAGGCCAGGGCTGAGCTCAGGGACAGCCCCAGGCAGAGGCAGCCAGAGCTCTGCTTGCTGCAGCCTGGCCAGGCCTGGCTCTCTTGCTCAGAGGCCAAAGGCAGCCCAGAGAGGGGCCCTGCTCTGCCCCTCTGCCCCTTCCATCGGGATCCCTGTGCTTTGCCTTGCAGAATCGGCGCCAGAGGCCCCGCAGCTGCTGCCCAGGACAAGGCTGTCCCACAGAGCTGATCCAGCTGCTGAGGAACAACCACACCCTGCTGCAGCAGTGCCTGGAACGCTGCTCCCAGCAGAGGGCCCAGAACAGCAGAGCAGCACAGGGGGCCAGCCGCAGCAGGAGGAGCAGGAGAACCCAAATCTCGCCCAGCGCTGACCTCCAGCTCCAGCACGGCGCACAGAGCACAGCAGGGAATGGGTGACCCGTGCCAGGCCGGGCACAGCGCCATTCCCCATCTTAGGCTTTAGAGACCCCCCATCCTTAGCTGTAGCCACCCCCACCACCTTTTCCACCTTCCCCTTAGTGTTCCTGTTCTACATGTTCAAGTTAGGCATTAGGTTGTTACCCCATAGTCCCCCGTAGTGTAGATTTTTAGAGTAGTAAAGTTAATAAAGTTCATGTTCTCTGCACATCCTGTGTTGTTTGCTTGATATTCCATCCAAGAGGGGACACAGAGGGATGGGTTTGAGCAGGAGCTCCAGACTGCCTGCAATGGAGAGCCTGAGTGCAGCAGCAGCATTTGCAGGAGTGCAAATGGAGGGCAGCTGGAAAGAAGATGGTGGGCAGTATTCTCCTGCCTCCATCTTCCAAGGAAGAGTCAAGTCAATCCCTGTCTGTGCTCTGCTGGGGGGGTCCCTAAAGGCTCCAGGAGGTGTCTGGGTGGCTCCAAAAGGGGCTTGCAGGAGCCTGGGGCACCAGGAAGGAACAGCATCATCCCAGGAATGCTGTGAGAGATTCCCAGAGCGGC
>NW_027635378.1:0-33103 GCF_903797595.1 Erithacus rubecula | reverse complement strand
CAGTTGGTGTGGCCATGGGTAGTGGTCAATGGGTGCAGTCAGTGGCAGTGATCAGTGGGGTGTGGTCAAAGGGTGTGGTCATTAAGGGTAGTCAGTGGTTGTGGTCAGTGGTAGAGTGGTCAGAGGATGTGGTCAGTGGGGGTGGTCAGTGGGAGGTGGACAGTGGTGTGTGGGACAAGGGTATGGTCAGTGGTTGTGGTCAGAGGGTGTGGTCATTTCTCAGGACCATATGGTTGGGTCAGTGAGGTGGTCATTGTGTTTGGTCAGTGGGTACCATCAGAGGGAGTGGGCAGTGGGGTGTGGGCATTGGTGGCCTGGAAGTAGGTGTAGTCAGTGAGGGTGGTCAGTGGACCTGGTCAGTATGTGTGGTCATTGAGGTGGTCAGTGGATATGGTCAGTTGGTGTGGTCAGTGGGTGTGTTCTGTGATGGGAGTGGCAAGTTGGTGTGGCCAGCAGCATGTGGTCAGTCAGGGTATGGTCAGTTGGGTGGTCAGCTTGGTCAGTTGGGTGGTCAGTGGATTGTGGTCAGTGAGTATGGACAGTGGGAGTGGTCAGTGGGGGTGGTAGTGGGTGCAGACAGTGAGGGTGGTCAGTGAGAGAACTTGGTGTGATGTGGTCAGTGGGTGTGGGCATTGGTGTCTTGGCAAAGGATGTGGTCAGTGGGTGCATTCCGTTGTTGTGGTCAATAGGTGTGGTCACTGGTTGTGGTCAGTGGGTATGGTCAGTGGGCTACGGTCATTGAGGCATGGTATGCAGAGGTGGTCTGTGAGTGTGTTTACTGGGCGTAGTCAGTGGTTGTGGTCAGTATGGGAGCTCAGTGAGGTCTGATCAGTGAGTGTTGCCATATGGGATAGTCAGTGGAATGGTCAGTGGGAGGGGTCAGTAGTTTTGGTCAGTAGCAGTGTGGTCAGTTGGGTGGTCAGTGGGTGTGGTCTGTGGGGTGTGGGCATTGATGTCTTTGCAGTGGGTGTGGTCAGAGGGTTGTGGTCAGTTGGTTGTGGTCAGTGGGGGGGGTCACTGGGTACACTGAGTGTGGTCAGTGTGAGTGGTCAGTGGGTGCATCCCTTTGGGGTGATGAATGAGAAGGTGCTTGGCCAAGGCAAAAGGAGGCTCCCTGTGTGCCCTGCTCCCCTCTCCCTGAGCTCCTGAGAGCTCTGCAGCCCCTGCTGCCATCCCATCTGCCCAGGCCAGCACAACAGCCCTGGCCTTGCGGCCCTCCAGAGCTGCTCCTGCTCCAGGCCCAGGGCCCATCCCAGAGCTGGGGCAACCACAAAGCTGTGCCCATTTCTGTTCATTCCTGCTCTGATGAAGATGGATCCTCAGCAACTTGGAGGCTATTGATGAAATTACTTTTCCAGAGGCCTCTTCTTTCTTGAGCTCCTCAGTTCAGGAATTCAGTGACAAAGGTTCATAAACATTCGTTGGAAACACCAGAACAAAAAAAGCCCCTGGGAATTATTTCAGTTCTCAATTCTTCTGTGGTTAATTAGAAAGATTTCAGAAGTATATTCCAAGTAAATATACTATATTGAAAACAATACAGAGAGAACAGTTTTGTCCTGTTATCTTTTCTGTTTATGGATTGATATCAGCCATGTTCAATTGATATTGACCCCCAGCACCTTCTAATGCAGTCTGAACTGATATGAAAAAAAGACCCTTCATGGCTGACATGACAATCGATCAGATTTTGTCCCCATACCCTTGCCACCATTTCCCTCATCCCACCCCTAGAACTTATATGGATCAGGGACAGAGTTGCCACCAGGAGCAGGGCAGTGATTCTTCCCCTGTGCTCTGCACTGGTAGGGCAGCACCTCGAGTGCTGTGTGCAGTTCTTGTCTACCAATTTAGGAGGCACCTGGAGGGGCTGGAGCGTGTTCAGAGAAGGGTAACAAGGCTGGTGAGGAGTCTGGAACACAAATCTTGTGAGGAGTGGCTGATGGAGCTGGGGCTGTTTGTCCTGGAGAAGAGGAGGCTCAGGGGAGACCTCATCACTCTCTATAACTCCCTGACTAGAGAGTGCAGCCAGATGGGACTCAGGCTCTTTTCACAAGGAACAGAAACAGGACAGGAGGACACAGCCTTAGGCTGCATCGGGGGAGGTTTAGGCTGGAATGTGGAAATATTCTTTACTAAGAGGGTGATTGGGCATTGCATTGGACTGCCCAGAGTGGTGGGTGTGTCACTGTACCTGGTGGTGTTTCAGGATAGACTGGATGTGGCACTGAGTGCCATGGTCTGGTTGACAAGGTGCTGTTGGGTCACAGGTTGGACTTGATGCTCTCCAAGGTCTTTTCCAGCCTGGGTGATTCTGTGATGATTGCGACACTGCAGGGCCCTGGGGAAGCAAGGGGACATTGTGACACTGCAGGGCCTTGTGGAACTGAGAGGACCAGAGTGACACTGTGTACAACATGGCACCAGAGAGCCAAGGGGCCACTGTGGCACTGTGGGGCTACATGGAAGCAAGGAGTCCATTGTGGCACTCTGGGTCCTCATGGAACCACAGAGGCCACTGTGACACTGCAGGCCCTGGGGAAGCAAGGGTCCATTGTGCCACTAAAAAACAAAAGAGAGCCTTGTGAGAGCCTGGGGCCAATGGAATCAAGGGGCCATTGTTCCACTGCAAGGACTCTTGGAACTAAGGGAACAATTGTGACACTGTGGTGCCCCATGGAATCAAGGGTCCCTTGTGACACTGCAGGATCTTGTGTAACCAGGGCTCCATTGTGACATTGCAGCACCAAGGAATTCATGGTGGCACTTGGAGGCCTCCTGGAACCAAGAGGCCACTGGGACACTGCAGCGCCTTGTGGGTCCATGCAGAGCATTGTGATAGAGCAGGACCTGGTGTAATGATGGGGCCATTGTGACACTGCAGGGCCTTATGGAACCAAGGGTCCAGTGTTGCTCCTCAGGGACTCCTGGAATTAAGGAAACGTTTGACACTGTGGTGCATCTTGGGACCAAGAGGCCATTGTGACACTGTGGGGCCTATGGATCCAAGGCACTTTGTGATACCAAGGGTCCCATGGAACCCAAGAGACATTGTGACACTGGAAGGCCTCATGGAGTCATGGAGACCATTGTGACAGTGCAGGGCCTCATGGAAGCATGGAGACACCAGGTTGGCTGGGATATTTCATCTGCACATGGTAGGAGGGCTCTGCAGAGGGACCTGGACAGGCTGGATCCAGGGCCCAAATCCAACAAGGTGAGGTTTAACAAGAACAAGTTCCAGGTCCTGCACTTCGATTACAAATCCTGCAGTGCTACAAGCTGGGGACAGAGTGGCTGGAGAGCAGCCAGACAGAAAGGGACCTGGGGGCACTGATGGACAGCAGGCTGGAGATGAGCCAGCAGTGTGCCCAGGTGGCCAAGAAAGCCAATGGCTCCTGGCCTGGATCAGGAATGGTGTGGCCAGCAGAACCAGGGCAGTGATTCTTCACCTTTACTCGGCACTGGTTGGGCAGAGCCTCGAGTGCTGTGAACAGTTCTGGGCGCCCCAATTTCAGGAGGACATGGAGGGGCTGGAGCATGTCCAGAGAAGGGCAAAAAGACTGGTGAGGGGTCTGGAAAACAAGTCTTGGAGGAATAGCTGAGGGAGCTGGGGTTGTTTATCCTGGAGGAGGCTCAGGGAGATGAGGTGTTGTCAGGGCACAGGTTGGACTTGATGATCTATAAGGACTTTCCCAGCCTGGCTGGTTCTGTGATTCTCTGAAAGCACCCCTGGAGCAGTTGCAGGATGAGACCTGAGACTTATTTTCACAAGGTCCAGCAGCCCAGGTCCCTCAGCTTCTCCACACAGCCCCAAAGCCCATCCTGTCAGTCCTGCAGAGCCTCTCCAGCCCCTCCTCACTGCCCAGAAGAGGGGGCCCCACACCCAGACACACCAGCCCAGATGTGCCCCCCTGGCCTGTGGTACCTCTGGCCAGGGAGTAGCACGAGGCACTGCAGGAGCCTGCAGACAATTCCTGAAGCACTTGTAGGATGATCCTGCTCCCCAAGGGATGTTCCCATGGTGCCTACTCAGGAACTGAAATGGGGAGTGGAGCTAGAGAGGAAAGGAAAGGGCAAACAGGGATGGGCTGTTTGTAGGGGAGGGGACAGGGATTGGAGAGAGGAAGAAATCAGAATTTTGAGAGAGTAAAGAAAGCAAAGGTGAAGGAAAAGAAATGCTCAGGGCAGTTTTGGGTGGCTGCCAGGAAGCCCGGGCTCTGAGCAACCATGTCTTCAGTGGGACAGGAAAGTCACAGGTCATGGGATCAAACTTTCTGGCTGACTGCAGAGGCCACGACAATCCTGAGTGGTTTCCCTGCCATCCCCCAGCCCTTGCTGGCCCCAGGGGTGATGGCATTTGTGCTCACTCAGCTCCATCTCCCCACAGCAGCAGCATAGAGGTGCTGACGCCTGCTCTGTGCAATGCAAACAGGGGCTCCTGAGCCAGTGCTGTTGTGTTTGTGCCTGCAAGGATGCGGCACCAGTGTGAGCTGGGGGAGAGGCCAGGGCTGCAGGAGCCTGGACACCCCAGGCCCTTCCCTGAGGTGTCAGAGCTGCCCCAGCAGTGCCCATGGCCTGTCCCTGCTGCAGCCCTGGCACTGCCACCCCCAGGGCTGTGCCCAGCCCCGAGAGCACTCAGGTCCTGCAGCAACACAAGGAGGAGGAGGGCAGCGGGGCAGTGGAACGGGAGCAGCAGTGGCAACACCAAGTGCTGCTGCTGCTGGGGACAGCTGCTGTGCCAGTGCTGATCTCCCCCAGCTCTGCACACAGACATTGCTGCTGCAGCTCCAGAGATGGGAACAAAAGGATCATCTCTGGAGAAAACTTTGCTGGGAGATCCTTAATTCATTTAAAACCAACCAGGAGAATAGACCCTCATCAAGACAGTCTGCGGCCACAGCAAAGATGGAGACAAATAAAATGAGAGATGGCACAAGTAAAGGTTTTTCTTTGTGGACAATATTAAAGAAGAAAAACAAATAAAGAAATTCTCCAAAATTTAACCAATGAGAACTATCAAATATGAGTTTTATTACAAGTAATTTTCAAGATTGCCCAGCAGTTTCATGTTCCTGAAAACATCCAGTCATCAGTGTCCACACTGCAGACTTGAGCTCCTGGTTCCTCAGGCTGTAGATGAAGGAGTTCAGGGCTGGAGGAACTACCAAATACAGAACTGACACCACCAGATCCAAGGATGGGGAGGAGATAGAGGGGGTCTTCATGTAGGCCAATGTGCCAGTGCTGAAGAACAGTGAGACCACAGCCAGGTGAGGGAAGCAGGTGGAAAAGGCTTTGTGCCATCCCTGCTCAGAGGGGATTTTCAGCACGGTTCTGAAGATCTGCACATAGGAGAAAACAATGAACACAAAACAATCAAATGATAAACAGACACTAACAGCAAGAAGCCCAAGTTCCCTGAGGTAGGATTTGGAGCAGGAGAGCTTGAGGATGTGTGGGATTTCACAGAAGAACTGGCCCAGGGCATTGCCATGGCATAGGGGCAGGGAAATGTATTGGCCGTGTGCAGCAGAGCATTGAGAAAGGCACTGGCCCAGGCAGCTGCTGCCATGTGGGCACAAGCTCTGCTGCCCAGGAGGGTCCCGTAGTGCAGGGGTTTGCAGATGGACACGTAGCGGTCGTAGCACATGATGGTCAAGAGGAAATACTCTGTTCCCAGAAAGAAGAAAATTAGAAAAACCTGAGCAGCACATCCAGCATAGGAGATGTTCCTGGTGTCCCAGAGGGAATTGTGCATGGCTTTGGGCACAGTGGTGCAGATGCAGCCCAGGTCAGTGAGGGCCAGGTTGAGCAGGAAGAAGAACATGGGGGTGTGCAGGTGGTGGCCGCAGGCTACGGCGCTGATGATGAGGCCGTTGCCCAGGAGGGCAGCCAGGGAGATGCCCAGGAAGAGGCAGAAGTGCAGGAGCTGCAGCTGCCGTGTGTCTGCCAATGGCAGCAGGAGGAAGTGGCTGATGGAGCTGCTGTTGGACATTTCTTCAATATGGGCATGGAGTCCTGCTGAAGAGGAGACAGTGACAAGTCAGGGGAGACTTTCTGAGCAATATCCAAGCCTTTTCTCTCTGCCCTGCCCATGCTGCTCTGTACCACTCAATTTTCCTTTTCTCTGAGCCCTTCCTCCAGCCTGCAGCCCTACTGGTGTCTGCCCCCATTGCCATGATCACCAGGGGCTCTGCCCATGGACACTGAGGAGCCAGCTCTGCTCTGCAGCAGTGGGGTTATGGGAATAAAGGCTAGGGCCAGCCCTGGGGCTGGACTTCACCAGTCCAAATTGCTCCTGAGGCAGAGGAACTTTGCAGCATCTCCTATTCCAGGGCTGAGGAATAGTGATGGTCAAAGGCAGTTTGAGAGGGTTTCCTGGTGTGTCCAGGGAGATCAGAGAGAACTGTGCAATGCAAGAGCATTGGCTGTAGCTCAGTAAAGGGTAAGGGGAGCTTCTCTGTCACTCTATCTGTCCCCAGCTGCCCTTTCTGAGATTGAGGGCAGTGATTGTGTTCCCCTGAAAATCAGCCTGACACAGATGAGAGCAGAGGGACCCAGAGCATAACAACCTGGCTCAGCCTTTCTCAGAATCCCAGCCCCACTCCTGGCCAAGGACACTCCTGTCCCTCAGTGTCCCCTGAAGGCAGCTCCCAGCTTGGATTGCATACTGAGGACACATCAAGGGTCCTGTCCACGGCACTGCTTGAAGAAAGTCAGCTCATTCCCAGCCTCCCAGCCTGGCCTGCCCAGAGCTCCTGGGGCACAGGGAGCTGGGACACCCTATTGCTGTGCTCAGCCTGCACAGGAGAAGCCCAAGGGCTGGGCTTGAGCCTGTAGCTAGAACTGTCATTCCCAGAGAGCCCATCATCAATGACAGGAGCACCCGGGCAAGGCAAGGAGAGAGAGAGCCAGCCCTGAGGAAACGCCTTTGCCTGGCCAGCCCTGCACAGCCCCTCCCAGGCAGCACCAGAGCAGGACAGTGACCCTCAGGCCCTGGTCAGCAGGGAATGGCACATGGCGGGAGAGATGCCCTTTATGCCTGGTGCTGCTCTGCCAGCCCAGGGGGGCACTGAGGGCCCCAAGCTCCCAGGCTGAGGGCTGTACTGGCTGGGAGAGGACACCAGAGCTGTGCTGCTCAGGGCAGTGTCTGCCCCCAGCTTTGCACACAGACATTGCTGCTGCAGCTCCAAATGAGGGAAGAAAAGGGGTATCTCGGGAGAAAACTTTGCTGGGAGATCCTTTAGTTATTTCAAAGCCATGAAGAAGGCACATTTTCATTGGCTCATTGTGCAGCCACAGGGAAGGTGGAGGCAAGCAAAGTGAGAAATAGCTCAAGAAATGAAATTCTTTTTGGATAATAATAAGAAAAAATAAAGAAAAAGAACCTACAAAGTGAAACAAACAGAATTATTAAATATTATTTTTATTGCAACTGATTTACAGAAATTGGACAGGAGTTTAATGTCCCTGAAACCATCCAGCCATCAATCTCCACACTGCAGCCTTCAGCTCCTGGTTCCTCAGGCTATAGATGAGGGGGTTCAGGGCTGGAGGCACCACTGAGTACAGAACTGACAGGGCCAGATCCAGGTATGGGGAGGAGATACAGGGAGGCTTCAGGTGATAAAACACTGCAGTACAGAGGAAAAGGGAGACCACAGCCAGGTGAGGGAGGCAGGTGGAAACAGCTTTGTGCCGTCCCTGCTCAGAGGGGATCCTCAGCACAGCTCTGAAGATCTGCACGTAGGAGAAAACAATGAACACAAAACAGCCAAAGGCAAAACAGACACTAACAGCAAGAATCCAAATTTCTCTGAGGTAGGATTTGGAGCAGGAGAGCTTGAGGATGTGTGGGATTTCACAGAAGAACTGGCCCAGGGCATTGCCATGGCACAGGGGCAGGGAAAATGTATTGGCCGTGTGCAGCAGAGCATTGAGAAAGGCACTGGCCCAGGCAGCTGCTGCCATGTGGGCACAAGCTCTGCTGCCCAGGAGGGTCCCGTAGTGCAGGGGTTTGCAGATGGACACGTAGCGGTCGTAGCACATGATGGTCAGGAGGAAATACTCTGTTCCCAGAAAGAAGAAAATTAGAAAAACCTGAGCAGCACATCCAGCATAGGAGATGTTCCTGGTGTCCCAGAGGGAATTGTGCATGGCTTTGGGCACAGTGGTGCAGATGCAGCCCAGGTCAGTGAGGGCCAGGTTGAGCAGGAAGAAGAACATGGGGGTGTGCAGGTGGTGGCCGCAGGCTACGGCGCTGATGATGAGGCCGTTGCCCAGGAGGGCAGCCAGGGAGATGCCCAGGAAGAGGCAGAAGTGCAGGAGCTGCAGCTGCCATGTGTCTGCCAATGGCAGCAGGAGGAAGTGGCTGATGGAGCTGCTGTTGGACATTTGCTGTGGCTTGGCATGTCGATCTGTAAAAAAGTTAATCATGGAATAGTTCAGTTTGGACAGAATTTAAATATCCCAGCCGAGCTTGGTGGCACTTTCCCCCCAACTGCCTGCCTAGGGCTCTGTTGCCTGGAGCTGTCCCTGCCAGCAGCTTCTTCCCTGTGCCCAGTGCTGGGCCCTGCCAGTGGTGCCGGAGCCCATCCCAGCCCTGGGGGCTCAGCTCTGCTCTGCAGACCCCTCCCACCAAAGGGCACTGCCCAGAGCCATCTCTGCCCCTGCAGGCTCTGATGGCAGCATCAGAGCAACCCTGAGGAGGCTAGAAAAGTGACAGTGATGCTGCCTGTAAGGGAACTTGTGCTGATTTCTCCTTTCACCTTTTTTATTACGATGCAGAGAATTTTTTTTTTTTGTCTCAACCTGAACTGAGAGATAAATATCAGTGTGCTATTTCCCATCCAAGTAACCCAGAGCAGTAGATTTAATAACAGCTCCTGCCTTGCTATGCCCCCTGTATAATCTAATTCAAAATATTCTGGAGTGAAATGTCATGCTAGAGTCATGACACATGAGTCTTGAACAGTGCAGCATCCTCACCATACAAGGAGAACACTTCCAAGTCTTCCCAGCTGTCTCCTTCCACACAGACCCTGTTCCCCAGTGCTGTGGGCAGCTCCCAGGGCTGGCTGAGAGCTGTCCCTGGCAGGCAGCAGGGTCCCTACCCCAGCACAGCACCCTGGGCTGCAGGACCCTGCTCTGCAGGATAGCCCTGGGCATCCTTGGCTGCTCTAGACAAGAGAGAATCATAGAATGTACTCACAGAGTCTGTAGGCATTGGGATGTTCCAGCATTAGGAGATCATTCCAGGAGCTGCAGCTGCCTTGTCCTGCAGCCAGAGGCTTCCTGTGTCAAGGGCTGGGAGTGATTCTGCCCCAGTCACTTCTGAGCATCTTCCCCGCCCTGACTGATTGAACCTCTCAGTGCCTCTGTGCTATGCCTGGGGTGGCTGCAGGCAGTGCCCCAGCCCTGCTGGTGTGGGAAAAGAGCTGCTCATCTAGAGAAATGTGCTTTTTAAGCTTTTCTTAATAGCTAGAATGGCCCTCTGTGCCAGGAGCCCAGCCCAGCTGAGCAACACAGACACAGCACAGGAAATTTAATGACCCTCTTGGGGTTTGTGCTGAAGCCCTCAACATCAGTCCCTGAGAGGGAGCTGGAGAAACCTCTCAAGAACTCCAAGTCAGAATCAAACTCCAAAGTTTCTTAAAGTTTTAATGGGTCCCACAGAGGGACAAAACTGAGAAAGTGTCCCCAAGCCACTATTAGAGTCAAGAACTGGAGGCAGAGATGACAGGTGGGGACAAAGAGAAGCCAAGTCTCGGTGCCCTGGGGCACAGCAGGGTCTGTGCCACCAAGGGCTCGGAGGAGACACCTTGTCCTGAGGCACAGGGGCCTCCTGGCACAGCCCCAGCAAGGCTGGGCACTGTCACCCCCTGTCCTGCCCTCATCATCCCCCCCACATCCCAGTGTCCTCAGGGATCTGCTGGGAACAGTCCCTGGGGAGCCTTGGTCAGGAATGGCCATGGGGGGCTCCTTCATGCTCCCAGGAACTGCAGGTTTTACAAAGGACTTTGGGTTTTGCTTTTGTCTTGGAGTCTCTGAAAGCTTTGTGCCAGCATTGCCTCCAATTATCTGCTTTAATTAGTCTCTTGAGATCCTTTATCAGTAATAACACTCAGTGGCTCATTAATGCTTCAAGGTAGTTCAGTTTTTTTAAGGTACTTTCCTTTTTCCTTTCTTTGAGTCTCTGAAAAAATTTTGTGCAATCATGGCCTCCAATTCTCTCCTTCAAGGAGTTTATGAGGAGCCTGTGTTGGGGATGGACCTCAGAGGTACCCATTAATGCTCTGAGAAGCTTTGTGTTTTTCTTCTGACTCTGATTCCTGGAAAGGTTTGTGCAATCTCCTCTCAGGTGTGAGGTTCAATGTCTCAGCACCAAAGGCACCACGAGGATCACTGGGATCAAGCAATTCCTGACAAAGCAAATCCTGCCTTGATTTCCCTCTGATCTGGTGCACTTCATTAGGGAGATTTCCTGATACTGTTATGAAGAAATATTTCAAAGAGCTTCTAAGAAATTCACATTCCTGCTCTTTAGAGCAGAGGTGATGCAGCATTCTGTGATTGGTATTGAGTCCATGGTCTCTCCTCAGGAGGTCTGGCCTGCTCAGAGAAGCTGTGTCTTGTGGTCTGACCCACTGTGGACAATCTTGCTCCACATTCCCCAACCCCATGTTGTCTGTCCTCATTCACCTGGACCTGCTTTGCTGGATAACTGACTGCAGTCAGGCTAAAAGATGTTTTCTTGGTTTTTTAAAGTAATCCAAAACTTTTAAGTTTCCCCATCGAAAAGAGACACACTCCTCAGGTATGTGCCAAGCCCAAGGTGCCACCAAGGAGGTTCCCCTTCTCCTAGGCAGAACCCTGCGAGGAATGTTTGAGACCTTTGCACTCCTTGGTTCCACAAGGCATTGCTGTGTCACCACGGACTCTTGGTTCCATGAGGTTCCGTACATTTGCAATGGATATTTGGTTCCATGGGGCCTTACAGTGTCACAATGCTCTTTTTTGTTCCATGAGACTTTAATCTGTCAGGTGTACTTTTGGTTCCTTGACATTCAGTATTCCAAAAATGATCTCTGTTGTTTCAAAGTCTCACAATGGACCCTTGGTTCCATGAGGTTCCTCAGTATCAAAAAGGAATCCTTGGTTCCATGTGGCCCCACAGTGTCACCACAGTGTCTCCTTGGTTCATCAAGGCCGTGCAGTGTCACAATGCCCTGTAGGTTTCATGAGGCCCCACAATGTCTCAGTGGACCCTTGCTTCCATGAGTTTCTTTAGTGTCACAATATTCTCCTTGCATCTGCAGTGTCTCAATGGTTCTTTGGCTTCACATGGCCCTGCTGTGTCACAATGAACCCTTGGTTCCATGTGACCCCACAGTGTCACAGGGGTCTCCTGTCTCCTGTGGCCACCAGCAGCAAACCCCACTGCCAGGGCCAAGTGGCTATGAAGAAGGAGGAAGTTGTGGGGACATTTGGAGTGATGGTTTTTGTCTTCCCAGGGCACAGTGCCATGAGGTGGGACTCTGCTGTCCTGGAGATGGCTGAACACTAGCCTGCCCATGGAAGGGGAAAGAGACAACAACCTCTGTCCATGGAACTACAACAGCAGAGAGGTCAGACTGAAGGCTGGGTTTAAAAGACTGTCAGCAGCACAGGAAACATCAATCTGAGAGGAAAGATGTGTGCTGATGTCTTTACAAATCATTTGATGGGTGAAGGGATGAATGCTAAGGTCTTAGAAATTTGTCATAATTTTTCTACTGAGTTTTGGCAGCAGATTTTTATGGAGCCCAGACAGCTTGGCTCCTGAAACAGACAAGGGTCTGCACAAAGCAGAACTTCTGAATTTTGGGGGGAAATGCCAGGTTCAAGGGGGGATATAGCAGGTTTGGGAAGGCTGTACCTTCCTATTACCTCAGCCAATGGGGAAAGGAAGAGGGCAACATGCAGCTGGGAGTTTAGGATGCAAGGAGGCTGCGCCCTCTGAAACCTCAAGAGAGAAAAACCCCGTGGGTGTGTGCTCCAATGAACACTCTCCGTTTATTCAAAAGAAGATGAAGGACTCCTCTGTCTCATTTTTGGACATAAACTTCTGGCATTTCTGGATTTTCCTGACAGTGGCAACATGGAATCTCATGGAACCAAGTGTCCACAGTTCCATGGTGCAACCTCAGAGAGCGCTGGAGACCATTGTGTCACAATGGGAACACATAGAACAAAGGCTCCATAGTGACACTGCAGGACCTCATGGAATGCAAGAGATCATCCTGATGGAATGGAAACTCATGGAACCAAGTGTCCACTGTTTTACAGCAGGTCCTCATGGAATCCAAGAGACCATTGTGATGCACTAGAAATGCATGGAATGCATTGTGACAAAGCTGGGTCTGATGCAACCAAGGAGACCATTGTGATGCAATGAATCCTCAAGGAATCATGAGTCAATTGTCAACACATCAGGCTCTCAAAAAACTAAAGAGAACATTGTGACACAATGGAATCTCATGGAACTGAAGCCCCATTGTAAGAAAATATGGCCTGAGGGAAACACTGGGACATCTCCAGCCTTGGAGGAAACAAATGTCCACTGTGACCCAACACAGCCTCGTGAATCATAGCAGAGCACAGTGATGCCATGGGATCTTGGAGAACCAAGAGTCAGCTGTAAACACAGAGGAGACTCATGGAACCCAGGAGGTCATTGTGATTCCACACTGTCACAATGGAGACTTCCTTCTGTGAGAATCCATTTCCCCATAATGTTCTCCTGGGTTCCAAGCTGTGCCTCAATAGCCCCTTGCTTCCACAAGCCATGACACAGTCCCACTTGTCCCTCGGTTCCATGAGGCCGTACCATGTTCACAACAGACACTTACTTCCATGAGATTCCATTGTGTCACAATGGTCCCCATGTTTCCATGAGGCTGTGTTGTGTCACAATGGATTCCACAAAACCTGGAAAGATCCAAGTGGTACCTGTGTCCCATAAGGCCCCACTTGGTCAAAGTAGAGCCTTAGATCTGTGAGATTCCAGGTTGTCCCAATGGTCTGCTGAATTCCATGAGGCTGTGCTGCATCACAATGCACACTGAGTCCCACGTGCCTGTTACGATTCGCCCAACCCAAGTGAAGTCGTGATTGGTTCTTTTATGGATCTCAGAGCGCAAAAGACACAGCAGGGGACAAAACCAGTTTACTTCTACAGAAATGCACTTTATTTAGTGCCAACCAAAATGCGATAGTGGGACAGAGAGAGAGAGAGAGAGAGAAAGGGGGGGTCGGGATTATAGCTACCAGGACGGGCAGACGAAACCTTGTGGAGCCAGACAATAGATGTCTGGTGCAGTCCAGGGAGATCTCAGAGGTTTCTTCTCAGAAAGTCACTTTTATAGTCCTTTCCCAAAGCAAGTGGCTTCTGGCCAAAAGGTGGCAAGATTTATGGACTATTGTATGTGGAGCTCGTTACCCTGAGGAACAGGTGGAAACAGGACGCTTCAAGGCACACCAAACCATCTTTGTTGTTATGGACACATGAATGGCAGCCCATACTGGACCAGTCCACTGTTCTTCCATCTGTGGGAGCTTTGTTGAGTCAGCGCCCCGTAACTTGTTGTCATGAGAAACCAGTCCTGTTAGGCATCACCTGCGGAACAGTCCCTTGGCGTTCCTCCCAACCCTGGCCAGCGCAGGCCTCAGGCGAGGGTCGTTGGGCAGAAACAGACGAGAGGCTCACACGGACTCTCACATCACCCCGTGACCAACGAGTGTTGCTGAGAAACTCGATCAGCATGATGTTGTGGTTGTAGCATCTTCAGGACCCGCCATTGGTAGCACATTCCAAAATCAGGGACAGAGACAACAAAAAAAAAACGGGGATAAGAAGGAAAAGGGAAAACAAAAAAAAAATGGGGATAAGAAGGAAAAGGAAAAGGGAAAAGGGAAAAGGAAAAGGGAAAAGGGAAAAGGAAAAGGAAAAGGAAAAGGAAAAGGAAAAGGAAAAGGAAAAGGAAAAGGAAAAGGAAAAGGAAAAGGAAAAGGAAAAGGAAAAGGAAAAGGAAAAGGAAAAGGAAAAGGAAAAGGAAAAGGAAAAGGAAAAGGAAAAGGAAATAAACACAAAAATAATAAAGCAAAATAATCACAACAAAATGGATTAAAACAATTTTTCAAATAAATCACAATCATATTGGCTAAAATAACTTTCAAACAATTAAATCAATAAAATAACATCCAAACAATTGAAATTCAAAAAATTAAAATTAAAACATATCAGTATCCATAATAATATGTTTTCATGATTAAAACCATTATTTTCCAAAACCATTTTCAATCAAAAGCTTAACATTACTAAAACTAATCATACCAATCATAACAAGCAACAAACAATTCCAATCAGTTTGCTGTTAAAGGCCTGACTTTTACTGCTCGTATAATTTGTCTGGTGTCAATAACTTTAGGGGTATCTTTAGCAGATGGAGAAGTGATCAAATGATGTGCTTCCATTGTTGATGCCAATTGTGTCAGCCGTTTTACTATTCTCCAATTCAGGATGTATAGAATAACTGACAAAACAAAACTGATCAAAACCAAAATCAAAAGCACAACAATGGGATGACACAATTTGTTTAGGATGCCGGTAGCAGTAGATGACCATCCAAAAAGAGTATCCCACCACCTGAGTTCAGCATCTCCTTTTACCCTTTCTAAAACCCGATGTATTTCTTTCACATCGTGATGAACTGTCACCAGGGTCTTCTGCCCATTTTTATTGATCTTTCCCAAGATTCCAATTAAGTCCTGGTGGAGCAACAATTGTTTAATCAAAGTGAGGTTCATCCCAATGGGAGCAGGCACTAACTGATGAATCAGTGTAAAATTGGATTGCAAAAGGTGATAAGACATGACCGGAGCAGTATAGGAAAAGTCACAGCCCATGATCGTGGTAAAATTACAAACACAAAAATTTAAATGATTTTTTAGATCCACTGTTACATTTTCTACACACACTAAGTTGCAAGCAGTTCTTACACGCACACATCCATTTCCTATGTACACCAGCACTGTTGCAGGAGTCTCATCAAGGTGTATTTCAAAATGACAGATATTTTGCTCTGTGTCTAATCAGATGTCTTGGGCCACAATGGCATTGCTTTCACAAATGAAACCCAGTTGCTCCCGAACAACACAAGATTCCAAATTAACAGTATGCCATTTCTCACCATTTTGACGGGCCCATTCTCTATGCTCGAAAGGATAGAGAATAGTTCCATCGTGATTCAATCCTAATGCAATGATGGGGTATATCAAATCCACTGAAGCGTTGCGTATTGTCAACGCAAAGGCTGTGGCTGTGTTTGTGCTGGGGTTGTAGGTAAAGTTTACCAGATTCCACCAGGACTGAAACTTCCTTTCAAAGTCATTAGCAGTGTCCCAAATTATTGTCCAGATTTCAGTAGGGAAGATGCTTTCTTCCCCTTCTCTTATAATTGAGGCAACAACTGTTTGCATCCAAAGCTGTGCCTGGATACAGCTGAGGGCAAAGGAGATGATGTTTTGAGCAATACCAAGAGCATCAATTATCAATTTGTGACCATTTACATTTGACTTTTCCCAGTTTGGTAAAATGTTTGATAATAACCACTGTTGCGTCCCCAGGGCTGTTAAACAGGAGTGCAGAGGTTGTTTCAATTTGGTCAGGTCTCTGGTGGTGGCAACCAATTTGTTTATTAATCCCTCTGAATCAATGCTATTTAAAATTCCCAATCCTGTTCCCACAACACCGGATATTTTTCTTGTTTGTTTCTTGAAAGAATCATCCTGGTTTTGCAACCAGGTTGTTTGTCCACGCCAAGAAAAGGTGAACAAGCTGGCTGAATTAGTGAGACATTGTTTTGCATTGGTAATTTGACTTGTTTAAAAGACCATGCCGAATTAAACAATATTTGCTGTTGGCCAGTTTTCTTAATTACATAGGGTCCAATTTAAAAAATTTTCAGGCTCAGTATAAGCGGTGGTTGGGTAGTAGGTGTTACAACACTGACATTGAGTTCCCCTTTATATTTTGTATTGTTTTTCCCACACATAATTTTTTGGGAAAATTATACGTCAGTTCAATTTTGATTTTGAATCTTCACAAAATAAAACACAGCTGTAAGGTCCTGTGCTGTAACTGTATACAGGTTCAATGAGGGATTCAGCCATTAAACTTCACGTTCCATGGTGTTATTCTGTGAAAAGTAAACACAATAGAATCTGCCACAAAGAGGCAGGAGGTTAAAATGATGGAACTATGCAGACAGAAGTTCTGTTAACTTCCCAATCATTTTGCTGCAAAGAAGGAAGCCACTCTGTACCTCCTTTAAACACAGCATAAGAGTCAGTGTAGTTACAGACAAAGGAGGCACTCCACATTTCAAACTGGAAAACACCCCAAATAACCATCAGCGCCCCAATCTAAGAGTCACCCCGTCCCCCAGCAATAATTTGCTCAGCAGAAGCATTAGTGAACAAAGAATTAGTGAACAGAGATTATCTGGGGGAGAAAGCAGAGGCTTCTTTAATTACTGAGGCAGGTTTGTCATCGTTGTTGCCCAAGTTCTCAGTTTCTGTTATTGCCAGATTTTTTACAGTTCCTTCTGTTACTGAGGATTTTTGGGCCACTCTGTCAAGGGGGACAGTCCCAGTCTTCCAAAACTTCGCTTCCTGAGAAGGTTTTTGAATTTTCTCTGAGGCAATTTGCAAGTTAGGGCTTTCTAGGTGGAAAACTATTTTCTGTTGCACATCCCTCACTTCTTCTTTTTCTTCTTCTCCTATCAATACATCATGTATGTATTGGTACACAGCTACAGTGTCAGGTTTGGGTTTTTGGATTGGCCATACAGGGGAGTTTTGCAAGTCCTGTATAACCAGTTTGAGCCTTTTTTTGGCACCAGAGCGAAGAGGGTATTGTTTTACACTTACAGGTAATTGCATAGGTGATTTATGACCAGCAGTGAATTGTATTTCATGTATAATTTGCAAGCAGGCAGCTTTGTGAATATTTTTTAGGAGTTGGCCTGGGGTGCCAGTTATGGCTAGAGGATCACCTCTTACTATGGGGCTAAGTCCCCCAGCCCAGTAGGCTGCACGCTGTATCAGAGACCACGGAACACGAGAGTTTCCAGTTGTTAAGAAAACGCCAGGCCCCCAGTACCCACTGGCCTCTTGTTCACTTAATTTAATTTGATCTCCTCCAGTGAGTGAAACTTTTAAAAACATACTCGGTCTCAGATTCGTGTGGGAGATGTGAGTATTCTTTCTTTAATTTGGCCAATTCAGTAGCAGTGTATGATATTTCTTTGGAGGTTATATGGGGGTCAAAATCCTTGTTGTTCAGGTATTTATATTCCATTTTAACGAGAGGTCTCATTTTAGAGCAGCAATTTTCCCCACTATTTTGTACATGTACAAGTTCTCTCTGTGGATATATCTGCTTTATGTGATATGTTTCCTTTTCTTCTGTTTCTTTAGGTGTATCTGCATGTTGTGAGGCTTGTGATAGTTGTAGTAAATAGTTGTGATTTCTTTCCTGCTCTAGTTGGTTTTGCAGAGTTTTTACCTGATTTGTTTTCTCCTGTAATAGCTTTTGCAAAGCTTCCACCAGGTTTTGCAAGGAGTCTATCACTGCACTTTCCTCACTTACTCGTTTAAAACAAGATTCTACAGCAGCTGAAAGACAAGCACCAAGAACTGAGCAAAGTGTGGTTTTATTTTTCTTGCTCAGTTTGAATTTTGTTTCATGTTGCAAAGAATGTATCATATCAATCACATTTTCTAAATTAAACCAATTACTGTGTGCCTAGTCTTCCCCCCCTTGGGAGGGTCTGGCATTATACTTAGCTAGTAAAGCGCAAAATGCAGCTTTATCATTTTCAGACATTTTTATGAAGGGACTAAAACCACTCTCAGGGAGACACACTTAAAGTTACACAAAAAGCACAGCTGAAACTGTGAATCCCTTGTCTTCTCTGGAGCAGGTGAAGAGACACACTACTTGGGAGATACTAACTTAATTACAAAAACCACTTGTCTCTTCGCAATCCCAAATAGTCAAGTACAATAATTGTACAACAACTGTAACCTCTGAGTTACAATTATGTGTGAGGGGGAAAAACCACTTCAGGAAGGTAAACACTTGTCACCCAGACTTATCTTGGGGACAACCCCCTGTCATCCCTGGGTGGCTGAGGAGACCAAACCGCTTGGGAGGTTCTCTTTAGTTACACAATGGGTGTCTCCTCGACTACACTAAGCAGTAAACAACAAAAAACACAAGTCCCATCTTTTGCTCAGCTGAGATCCTTTCAAGAAAATTCTCCGATAACTGGAATGGAGTTGATTATCCACCTGGCTCTGTGTGCAGATTGTGGGAAGAACCCAATACCACCTCCCTTGCTTTCTAACACTGTTCAGTCCTTACGGCACTGACAGACTAGGTGCGGCTGAAATGGCACAGGTCTTCCCCTGGTACAAAGTGCACAGAAACCCCAACTCCCCCAGTATCGGGAATACAATTGCTGACTACGCCAAAAAATGTCACAGTGGGAAGATTTTTGGACTATTGTATGTGCAGCTCGTTACACGGGGGAACAGGTGGAGACAGGACGCTTCAAGGCACATCAGACCATCTTTGTCGTCATGAACACATGCAGGGCAGCCCATACTGACCAGTCCATTGTTCTTTCATCTGTGGGAGCTTGTTGAGGAAACGCCCCTTGACTAGTTGTCATGAGAAACCAGTCCTGGTAGGCATCACCTGCGGAACAGTCACTTGGCGTTCCTCCCATCCCTGGGCAGTGCAGGCCTCAGGCGAGGGTCATTGGGCAGAAACAGATGAGAGGCTCAGACGGACTCTCACAGGTCATCTCATGGTCACCTCATGATCAGGATCCTGTTACAGTCATGGTCACGCTGTGGCCATCTCTTGGTCACCATATTTCATGCCCATGGTCATCTCACAGTCATCATCATGTCATGGTCCCTGTCATGGTCATTTCTTGATCACCTCATGGCCATGGTTGTGTCATGGTCGTCTCATGGTCACCTCATGATCCTGGTCACCACATGGCTGTGTGGTGGTCATTTGATGGTCACAGTTCTCTCATGGTCATGGTCAAGGTCATGGTCATCTCATGGTCACCTCATGGTCATCTCCTCATCACCATCATCTCATGGTTTTGGTCATCCCTTTGCCACAATTATATCACAGCCATGGTCATCTTGTGGTCACCTCATGGTCATCTCCTGACCCTCATCATCTCATGCCCATTGCCATCTCACTGTAATGGTCATCTCACAGTCATGGTTGTATCATGGTCATGGTCATCTCCTGATCAGGATCAATCTCATGCTCATGGTCATCTCATGGTCAACTCATGGTCAACTCATGGTCATCTCATGGTCATGGTCATGTCATGGTCATAATCATCCTCATATCACCTTCAATCAATGGTGCTGGTCATCCTGTGACCGCAATTATTTCATAGGCACGATTTTATTGTGGTCACCTCATTGTCATCTGCTGACTCTCATCATCTCATGCCCATTGCCATCTCACTGTAATGGTCATCTCATGGTCACCTCATGGACATCTCAAGGTAATGACTGTGTCATGGTCATCGCATGGTCATGATCATCTCATGGTCGTGATCACCACATAGCCATGGTGTGTTGTGGTCATCTCATGGTCACCTCTTGGTCAAAATCATCTCACGTTCTAGGTCATGTCATGGTCGTCTCAAGGTCAAGGTCATAGTCATCTCATGGTCAGAGTTATCTCTTGGTCAGTTCATGGTCAGAATCGTGTCATGACCTTGATCATTTCATGGTTGTGGCCACAGGCATTATCACCTCATGGCCTAGATCACCACATGGTCATGGTTGCATTGTAGTCATGTCTTGGTCACAAACATGTCATGGTTATGGTCATCTCATGCTCATGGTCATCTCATGGTCACAATCATGGTTATCTCCCTGTAATGGTTAACTTATGATCATGTGTGTGTCATGGTCAGGATCATCTCATGGTCATCTCATGGTCTCAATCATCTCATTGACCATGCTCAGGTCATCTCATTGCAATGGTAATCTCATGGTCATGGTTGTGCCATGGTCATGGTCATTTTATGATCATCTCATGTTCAATTCATTTCCCACAATCTTATCATGGTCATGTCTCAGCTGTGGTTGGGTCGTGGTCATGGTTATCTCCTGATCACAGATACCTCATGGCCACCACACAGTGATGGGTCATTTCCTGATATTCATCTCATTGTTATGGTCATCTCATGGTCACAATCACATCATGGTCACCTCATGGCCATCTCATGGTCACAATGATCTCATTAGCATGGTCATCTTATTGTCATCTCTTGGTCACAGTCATCCCATGCTCACAGCAATCTCACATTCATGGTCATCTCATTGTAATGGTCATCTCATGGCTATGGCTGTGTCATGGCCACAGTCAGGGTCATTGTAAGCTCATGGTCATCTCATGCTCATGGTCATCTCATGATCATCTTGTGGGCAACTCATGGCTACGATCATATCATGGTCATGTCATGACTGTGGTTGGGTCATGGTCACAGTCACCTCATGGTCACAGTAATTTCCTGATCACCTGGATTTTGTGGTCGTGGTCATCTCGTGGTCATCTCACAGTTACCTCATGATCATGACCACAAATGGCCATCGTGTGTTGTGATCATCTCATGGTTATCTCTTGGTCACAATCATGCTCATACACATGGTCACCTCACAGTCATGGTTATATCATTGTAATTGTCATCCTGTGGTCCTGGTCATCTCATGATCATGGTCATCTCATGGTCACAGTCATCTCATGGCCATTTCAATGTCATGGTCATTTCCTCACCACCATAATCTCATGGTCATTATCACAGTCACGGACGTAATTCTGTCAAGTTCATATCATGGTCATGGTCATCATAGGGTCACAGTTATCTCAAGGTCATGGTTGGTTCATGGTCATGGTCATCTGATCACAATCATCTCATGCTCATGGTCATGGTCCTCTCACGGTCATGTTCTCATGCTCATGGCTGTGTCATGGTCATCTGATGGTCACAGTCCTCTCATGGTCATTATCATCTCTTGGACATGGTCATAGCAATGGACATTAAATGGTCATGCTCATCTCATGTCATGGTCAGCCAATGGCTACAATACTGTCATGGTCATCTCATGGTCATGGTTGTATCATGATGGTCAAGGTCATCTCATGATCATCTTGTGGTCAACTCATGGTCACAATCATATGATGGTCAGGATCATAGCTGAGTCATCATCATGGCCATGTCATGGTCACAGTCGTGGTCATCTTGTGACCATGCGTAGCAATGAGGAAGAAAGACACACGGACTTGCTTGCTTGGACCAAAGATCATTTATTGTAACCAACTGAACCTTTTTATACTTGAAACTTAACCCAAACTTAACCCAAACTTTACTGAAGCAAACACGCATTGGTTGCCTGTCACTGTGGTGTCACTGTTGACGTGTCCCTTTACCCAATCAGCCCTCTGATGATGTGCTGTCCATGCATCTCCCCAGCCAATCACTGCCTCACACATGAGGTGACCACCAACCCACTCTCCGGCCATCTGACCCACAGCTGAACCCTTCCCAGAGTTCCTTTGGGTGAACAAAATTGAACAGAAGTCAACAGGATTTAGCAAATTTTTAAAAGGTCCTTATTCTGTATAACTTTTCTTATTTCCTACAATTATGGTCATCACCATCATCTCATGGTCATGATCATGCTAGGCTTAGCTCAAATAAAAGACTAGATAACCTCGGCTTAAGGCTGTGGGAAAACCCTTTGCAGAGAGAGTGAGTAGAAAAATCACCCCCAGAACCCTCCTGTTCAATATGTTAATCATTGCCAGAATGTTCCCTGTTCTCTTTGTTGTCATTGGTTCTTTCTTGGTGCAAAAAATTTTAATATTCCCAACCACCCTTCCCTACTGGATCCCCTCCCTAAACTCCACCCTAACTTGTCCCCTCCTCCAAGTTTATAAATATTCCTGTTTTGCCCCGGCCCTTGCTTTTTTGCCATCTTGCATAGAATTAGCCTCCCTATACCACCTTTCTTGGTTCATTCAATGCAAGCTGCTTGGCTTGCAGTTTGTTATTTTTGTATTACTAAACTTTTTAGTTCCAGACCAATCAAGTCAGGTTTTCTTTCTGCACAAGGTTGCCAAGTTCCATGAAGCAACTGATCCTAATATCTGGGCCAGGATCAGCAGCAGCTTCACTTGGCACCCGAACAGGGACTCCTGAAATACTCTGGGGAGCCGAGAGCAGGACCTGCCCTTCCTGGCACCAAATCAAGGCTCTGGGAGCCGTTGAACACTGTGGAGTCAGGAGGAGACAGCCTCAGTGTTTTCACCTTCAGAGAAGGTAAGAGGAAGGGCGACATCCATCCCATCTACTCTTTTTCTCTCATCTAATTTGGCAGTTCAATTTCAGTTCATCAATGGGTTCCCAGATGTCTGTAGAGCAGAAGGACATCTAAAGGGATTTTAAATTCAAACTGGCTTATTAGGAAGGAAATTTGAGAATAAGGAGCTTCAAAATTTGATCCTATTGGCTTATAAATCCACTCCAGAGGCTACCAAAGACAAGCTCTACCTGATGGACATTTGGGACTCAGTTGGGAGAAAGCTGTATAATTCAGCTGCAAAAAGGGATGACTCGGCTCAAAAACTAATTATTGTCTTTCAAAAAGTAAATGACATGGTCAAATTGGAACAGAAGGAACAAAGCATGAGGTAAAATTTATTTGGAGGACTGAATGAAGCTAAAAATTTGGATGAGCCCAGTACTGCCAATCTTGCTCTCTCCTTCACCCTCTGTCCTGCGACTGAACCTGATAACAGACATGGGCTGAGCTGGTTTCTGCCTGTGCCCAAAGCTGGCCCAGGGAGTTATGCAGCTGTGCTGGTGACCCCGCCGTGCTACATCCATTGTCTTTGAACCCTCCACCATGGACCGCTGATGGCAGTGCACAGGTCATTGTGGACCACCCCCACTTTGTCCCTCCTGTGCCCTCATGTGCTCCTGTCTTAGGTTGCAATGAAGGATGTGACCAAAAGTGTGTATTCTATCACCATCTGCTAAAACCATGTGGGGCAGTGTTCCTTATCTCTGTGGGAGATATTCTCTGCTAATGGGTCATCTGTTAAAAAACAGGTGGAGCAGTCATCGTTATTTTTTTCCACAACCCAGCCTTCCCCCAGGGAGATATCATCTGCTAATGGGCCATTGAGTCCCACTATAAAACTGATAAAATTACATCCTCCTACTGGAAGATGTGCCAGCCAGGGGAAGGAGCCAACCATTTCCTACATAGATAAAATCTGAGATTTGGATCACCAAAGCAGCCTTTTTTCCAATTGATTCCAGAGGAAAACCAGACCTTTCCACATTATCCCTGGGCCTTCAGAGGAAAACTGCACCTTCTACAGGAGCACTGCTCCAGCTAAACCACATCTGCCACTGCAGGAGGATGCAGCCACCATTTAATGGGACTGCTGCCAACACCCTGACTGACAGTGTCAGGTTGTATTCTGACTCGATCAGTGTTTTGGGATTGCTCTTTGTAACACTGTATTTTTATTTTAATTTTCTAAGTAAAGAACTGCTATTCCTATTTCCCACATGTTTGCCTGAAAACCTCTTAATTTCAAAATCATAATAATTTTGACAGAGGGGATTTACATTCTCCATTTCAAACAGAGGCTCCTGCCTTTCTTAGCAGACACCTGTTGTCCAAACTAGGACAGCTCCTCATCCCCTTTACCCTCCTAACACCTTGCAGTCCCATCCAGTCAAAGCACCCATGGCTGTTACCCCACTATCTGCCCTGCTGCAAATAGCAGCCATTGTGAAATCACAACTAACACCCTCGGACAAAGACCTGGTTTGTTAGGTGTCCCCACCTCCAGCCCCTCCTGCCAGTCCTCACTCTGTCATGGCTCAACCACCACCCTAAGGGGTCATCCAATCCCGTTCCTGCCAGAAGTGGCACTGACTGCCATTCCCCTGGGAGGAGACCAGAACTACCTTTAAGGTGGTTCCAGTAGGGTCCATCCCCAAAATGTCAATGTCAGATTGCCTTGGCCTGCACTGAGGCCCAGCAAGGGGGGGCAACCCAAGAGACAAAAAGGTGCTCATTGCCAAGGGCTTCTCCTGCAGATTGTCCTTCTCTCCCTTCTCTTCCAAGGAAGACCTCTGCTGGTTGAAGTCAAGGAAGAGAAATTGGAAAGAAATTAAAAGATGGCCCTGAAGAAGGGTGAATGGGAGTTGGCTTCTAGACTTGACATAATGCCAATAAGGTATAACAGAAGAGGCAACCCATGCTGAGAGGTTTTGGCATTTAGTGAAATAAAGGAACTATGAAAAGCAGGCAGAGATCATGCCCAGCGCTCTCCATGTTTTACAAGCTGGTTTCAGCAACTTTTGCTGTGCACATCTTTATTCTGCATGGCATAAAATAATTAATGGCATTGCTGTTATCCCCTACTGAGCTTTTGCTATGGGAGTTGGGGTGGAAGAGACAGTTAAATAAATTGCTTTCTGGAGCATGGGCTGGCATTACACTTGCCCAATTGGCAGGGGAAAGAACTGACCCAGACCAGCAGGCCAGGAACTTGCAAAGACCAGTGTTAAATGACATGATTGAAGTGGCTAAAATGGCCTTTTTACAAGTACCTGAGGCCAGTAAGCTGCAATTGAACTTTGCTGATATAAGGCAAGGCCCTACAGAGCCTTATATGACTTTTCTGGATAGGGTTAAACTCACTATTGATAAACAAGTGGCTGAGGACCAGGTTTGGGAAGCTGAAACAGCTAGCAGTGGTCAATGCTAACCCTAATTGTAAGAAGGGCTTGAAGGCTTTGCCCTCTGACCCTGAGACCACCATCCCCCAGATGTTGGGGGCTTGCAATAAGTTGGTTACTCCAGAGCATGTTGCCTCCCTCCAAGGAAAAGTATTAGCCAATGCCTTGATTAAATCTCAAAAGCGTCCTCAAAGACAGCAGAACCAAAAGCCAGGTCAATGCTTTAATTGTGGCCAAAATGAACACTGGGAAAGGAATTATTGCAAACCCAAAAAGAGAACTCTCAAAAACTTTGTGACTGGAATAAACCAGGCCAGATACAAACTCTTGTCAGCAAGTCCAGGTACATTGCTGCAGCCAGTGAGGAAACTCGAAGCAGAGCACAGGACAGTGGCATGTGGAGACACAAGAACCCCCATGGCTGAACACTGGCAAAACAGACATTGGAACCCACCAAACCTCTTTTTGCAACACCTCCTCAGGGACCTGCCTGCCTCAGTACCGTGCAGCTCCTGACTGGAGCTGTCACCTGCCCGGTCAGTAATGATAACTGATTTTATCCATCATGTTATCTCTACAGGCCAGCTAGAACCAGAATTGCATGCCAAGAGGTTTTCTCAATATTGGACTAGGCAGACATAATATTGAAGATTTCTATGTGTTGCCCACTGTTTGAACAGTTACTTTTAATCAGGTGATTACAGGGATAGCACGGTGCCCTAACCCTCTTTGTTTCATCCTCCAAGGAAGAGTTTTCACTCAGGTTTTCCTGTTGCCTGCAGTTGACAATGATGATGCTGATGAAAATTACATTGCATGGTCCCAATGGACTGGCCTGGATAAGACTGAAATCACCTGTGGTGTTACCTGCCTGGGAAAAACTGTCACCTGGACAGGCCTCGTCGACACAGGAGCAGACGTGACCATTATCTCACACAAGTATTGGCCAACTGAGTGGACTCTTGTTCCTTCACTAGATACACTTGTGGGAATTGGGGGGCACAGCAACACAATGAGGAGTTTACATCCTGTTTCATTTAAAGGACTGGAGGGCCATGTGGCCACTACCAAGCCATTTATTATTAAAAAGTGCATGTTTGAAGTAGAGATCTCCTGTCCCACCATGGACTGAGACTCGAAACAAATTTTTAGCAAAGACTACTGATGAGCACGGTGCTGTAAAACTCACTTGGACCTCAGGCAAACCCATCTGGATTGATCATTGGCCCCTTCCCATCAAAAAGCTGTCCACACTCGAGTCTCTAGCTTGTGAACAACTGGAAAAAGGGGCATATTGTCCCTACAAATAGTCCCTGGAAAATCCCCTTTTCTTTATCAGAAAGCCACATAGTGAGAAGTGGACGCTGCTTCAAGACCTGAGAAGAATAAATGAAATGATTGAGGAGATGGACTGTTGCAGACAGGATTGCCCCTCTCTTAACGTGATCCCCAGGGGCTGGTTGTTAATGATTATTGATCTGAAGGATTGCTTTTTCAGGATCCCTTTACATCCAGAGTTTGTGTCAAGATTCTCCTTTTCCATTTCTTCCATCCACCAACAGTCGTTGCTGAAAAGGCACCATAGGACCGTCCTGCCACAAGGGATGTGGAACTCCCCAACAATATGCCAATGGTACATGGCAAGGATCCTTTCACCCAAGAGAAATTCCCCCAAGTAATGATACTGCACTACATGGATGGCCCCCGGCAGCTACAGCAAGCCCGGATAAAATGTTCCAAATAGAACAGATCTTCCTGGCTGCCTTAGGCAGACATCAGCTACAAAGTGATTAAATGCAAGCAAGGCCTAGGCTTAGGCTATCAGCTCTTGTGTGATTTCATTTTGATTGCAGCACTTCCTTAGCCAGAGAGAAAGAGATTTGGGAATGCTGCACAGGAATTCTGCAGGCAACTTTATTTCTACGAAGGGACCCAGCAGCAAATCCAAGTATGCAGAATATCAAAGGGGTTTTATAGGGTTGGGGTGGCTTCAGATGCAGACCAATAAAATTAGAGATTGAAAAACTATCAAAATATTTTAAAGTTTTAGGTGAGAGTGACCAATTACTTAGAAGGAAAAAAGACCAGTTAGAACACTAAAAGATAACACGAGGGTCTACAGGGGGTGAACATTTCTCTAAGGAAGGATTTCTTATCTAAGGGTTAAGTTTCCAAGAGGGCCCTGAAGGGGTATCTCAATCATCCACAATGGATGACATCCTGATTGCCTCAGATAAGGAGATCACTCTGGAACTTGTCACCACCGACATTTTAGAGGAGATCATAAGTCTGGTCTACAAGTAGCCAAAGATGAAGTGCAGTGATCCTCCCCTTGCAGGTACCCAGGGTACAGGCTCACTGTCACACCACAGATCAGCCACCTGCAGGAGGAACTCACCACCTTACACCCTCTGCAGAAACTCAATTAACGGGGTTAGGACCCTCCTTGGAATCACAGACCAGGATTTGGCTCCTTTATTTGATTTATTAAGGGGGGACACGGACCTGAACTCTCCCAGAGACTTCACACCAGATGCCAGAACCAGGTTGGATAAAGTGGCTACAGCACTGCACACTCACCAAGCCCACTGACACCACCCAGAGTCACAGTTTTGATTTGCTATTTTGGGAAAACGGCCACATTTTTATGGTTCAGTTTTTCAATGGAGAAAGGATTTGTCTGTCCTTTTGTTAATTTTAGAATGGATCTTCCTATCTTAACAGATGCCCAAAACAATCACTACTTGTCCTGAAATCCTTTCTCAGCTGATCATGAAATCCCAATCTCAAGTTTTAACCCTTTCCAGAAATTATTTCACTGTTATGTTTATACTCATTACTTCCCTGTATTTAGAATTCTTAATTCAGTAATCTGAGGTTTTTCAAATTGCTTTAGCAGCTTTTACAGGCCAAATCTCAGTTCGTTTTCCAAAGCATAAATTAATACACCTTCCTTTGAATTTTACCCAAAAACCCCTAGAAAGCCACACCTCTCTTAATGCTCTTACTATTTTTACAGATGACTCCGGCAAATTTCATAAATCAGTTATCACCTGGAAAGACCCTAACAGTGATAACTGGGAATCAGACATTGAACTTGTAGATGGATCAACACAGATTGTAGAACTTGCAGTGGTTGTCCATGTTTTCTCAAAGTTTTTAATTCCTTTCAATTTAGTTACAGATTCCTTTTATGATACGGCATTGTGGAATGAGCAGAAGGTTCCCTCCTAAAATTTATCACTAATGAAAACCTATATATATATAATATTATATATATAATATATAATATATAATATATAATATATAATATATAATATATAATATATAATATATAATATATAATATATAATATATAAAATTTGCTCAAAATTTTCTTTTTTAAGAAAACAACCTTATTTTGTCACCCATGTTGGTTCACGTACCAACCTACCTGGAAGTGAATTCAGGGCTGAAGGTAATGCCCATGCTGATCACCTCAGCACGCCCATTCAAACCACCCTTCCAAATTTTTGTGAACAAGCCCATTTAAGTCACTCTTTCTTTCACCAAAAAGCCCCATCCCTCCTAAGAACTTTTAATCTTACTAAAGATCAGTCCCACATGATCATCAGCTCCTGTCCTGATTGCCAGCAACAATCCATTCTCTCGGGGGGAGGTGGTGTAAACCCCAGGGGACTCAATAGGTGATGGTGATCAGGAAATGACCATGACCATGAGATGACCATAAGATGATCAGGACAATGAGATGACCACATCAGGGTCACCTCAAGGCCATGGCTGTGCCATGGTCATCTCTTGTTCCAATCATCTCATGGGGCTGTGGTTGTGTCATGGTCATCCCATGGTCATCTCAGGGTTGTGTCACTCATGGCCACTCTCATCTCATGGCCATGGTCATGAGCAGAAACCTCTCTGAGATCCCAAACCCCAATTTTGGGGCACTCAAGGACAGATGGGGACAATGAGGCCTGGCCTGATCCCTCCCCCCATCACACTGCCCCTCCAGGAGCCTGACACAGCCAAACCCTCCTGGGGACACCTGGGACATGGGACACAGAGCGGGAAATGAATCCTGGGGGATGGAGCCAAGGGTGGCTGGCAAGTCCCCATGTCAGTCCTGGTGTTCCCATCCCAATCCTGGTGTCCCCATTCTAGTCCTGGTGTCCCCATCTTGTTCCTTGTGTCCTCAACCTGTTCCTGGTGTCCCTATTTTCATTCCTGGCTCTCAGAGAAGAACTGACAGACACTGGAGGAGGGAACCTGGATTTATTGCCTCAAGCAGGATTTATTGCCCCAAGCAGGATTTATTGCCCAAAGCAGGATAATTTCACACCAGAACTAAAGCATTGGGAATGTTTATGATTCTTGGCTTTAAAGAAGCCAAAATGGGAAATTGATCCATTAGCAGAAGCTGTGGGTGGGTAAAAACACGGGGAGGAGCTCTGCTGGAAAGCCTCAGTTTCCTGGGAAGAGGGAAGGAGCTAGATCCAGCTCCATGGATTGCTCAGGCAGTGATTGCTGCTGGGATGAGAGAGGGTCACTGTGTCACCCTGTCCCTGTCCCCATCCCACAGGATGGGCCTGGCTGGAGCCCATGGAGAGCAGGAGCTGCTCCAGATCCAACTGGATCCTGCCCACTCCTGCTCCATCCATCCCACCCAAACCCACTCTGGAAACCCAACCTGATCCTGTCTCATTCATCCCACACCAATCCTGGCCTGTCCACTCTTCCATCATCCATCCATCCATCCATCCATCCATCCATCCATCCATCCATCCATCCATCCATCCATCCATCCATCCATCCATCCATCCATCATCCATTTTCCATTCATTCATCATCCATCCATCCATCCATCCATCCATCCATCCATCCATCCATCCATCCATCCATCCATCCATCCATCATCCCAACTGATCCTGCTCCAGAATTCAGCCCCAATCCCACTCCACGATTCCATCTGATCCTGCTCTGGATCCCTCCTCTGATCCAGAATCCCTCCCTGATTCCAATCTGTCCATCCTGTCCCAGTCCCCCTCTGGAATCCCACCCTGACCCCACTCCGTACCTGCGGTCAAGCCGTTGCTCCCACATCATTTCCTGCAGAAAGAGAAGATCCATGAGATTCCAGCACAGATCACACACTGGGATTAACCCCAGGATCCATCCTGGGATCCACATGGAGGGGATCAAGAGCTGGATCCGCCACTGGTACTCACTGGCTTCCATGCTATATTTCTTCCCGTCCTTCCTCCCTGTAGAAAGACAGTGGGATCAGCGTCGGTGGCACAGGATTCCCAGAACGGTGCTGGGTGGATCTGTGCCCCTTCCTGACCCCCATCCTTGTGTTACCGGATTGGCGCTTCCAGACGACGAATCCAACGAGGACAATGAGGATGATGATGGCAACAATGGACACAGCGACCACCACAGTGAGATTCCCACCAGATGTCGGCTCTGGGAATTGTGGGATGATGATGAGGAGGAGGGGAATCCCCATCTGGGAATTCCAACTCCCCAGTTCCCACATTCCACATTCCCAGCCTCACCCCAAGCGAAGATCCCGGGCTCCGACATTCCGGGATGCTCCACCCGGCACCGGTACTGCTCCCGCTCCTCCGGCCGCGCCTCGATCCTGGCCCAGGTGTGGAAGGTGCCGTCGCTGTTGGGAACGACCCCGCCCCACTCCGTCTCCTGATCCCGGATTTCATCCCCCTTAATCCAGTTGACCGCGATGGCCTTGGGGTAGAATCCGTACGCGTGGCAGGACAAGATCAGCATCCCATGTTCCTCTTTTCCAGACACATGGACATCAGGGGCTCTGGAATGGAATAACAGTGAGAGACATCCATGGAATTCCATGGGAATGGGATGTGGGTGAGATCTGCACATGGAATTCCCACTGGAATGGGATGGGGGTGAGATCTGCCCCGTGGAATATGCACAGGGATGGGATGCGGCTAAGATCTGCCCATGGAATTCCATGGGAATGGGATGGGGGTGAGACCTGCACATGGAATTCCATAGGAATGGGATGGGGGTGAGGTCTGCCCATGGAATTCCCACTGGAATGGGATGGGGGTGTGATCTGCCCATGAAATTCCATGCGAATGGGATGAGGGCAAGATTTGACCATGGAATTCCTACAGGAATTACACTGTTCACAAGTCCTCCATTCCCAAATCCCACATTCCCACACGAATTCTATTCCCACCTTTGCAGTCCAGCTCCTTCTGCCCATATCCAACGTATTTCTGGATCTACTCCGGGCAGATGTGCCCCAGGTAATTAGTCACTCTCTCAGCCTCGTTCTCATCTTCCCAGCGCCTCCTGGTGACCTCAGCAGCGCTGTCGGCCGCCACGAATCTCCTGGATTCCAGGTCAAAGGAGATGAAATCCCTCCCATCGTAGCTGTACCTCTCGGATCCACGGACACTCTCATCGGACAGGAGGTCACAGCCAGAAACTCGCAACCACATGTGGAGACCTGGGGTGATTGTACCCACAGAGACCCATGGAACCCCAACCCCATGGGGTCCCAACCCCACAGAGCCCCATTCCAGCGCTATGGAGCACCAGGGTCTGATGAAGACCCAGAGAGCCTCATCCCAGCTCCACAGATCCCGTTCCCAGCCCCATGGATCCCATCCCAGTCTATGGATCCCATCCCAACCCATGCAGCACAAGATATCCCATACCAGCCTAATGGATCCTCATCTCAGCCCCTTGGCACCCTGTGAATCCATATCCAAGCCCTATAAATCCCATTCAAGAACTATAGATCCCCACCCCAGCCTCACAGATCCCATCAGTTCCCCCACTCACCCCTGCTCTGGTTGTACCGGTTCTGCACTCTCTCCAGGCTCCTGGAGCATACACGTGCTTGTTCCCCACGTTGATCTGGGTCTGCCCATCCCAATATTCCGGCTCTGCTCCGTCCTTCATCCACTGTGTCAGCGGCTCCATCCGGCCCCACTCGCTGTTGTAGCGTGTGAAGGGGATCCCATCCAGGTACCCAATGCCCATGAACTGGGGGATCCCCGGGCTGGGCTCTGACACTGCCACATCCAGGTAGCGCAGGGAGTGGAGAACTGGGGGGACACAGAGATTTGGGGGGGGTGAGGGGTCATGGATCAATGAAAGGGGAACTGGGAAAGTGGAAAAGGGGTGCATGGTGTCCCAGTGTCCAGGAATAGGGGCTCAGGGAACTCTCAGTGCAAATGAAAGCGGGTACAAGACCGGGAGAGGTGGGATGGGTGTTCCAGGGAGTCCAGGGCTCCCCAGTGCCAAGGAAAGAGGGGTCATAAGGTGGGGAGACCCGGGATGGCTGGAATGGGGGACTCAGGAGTCCTTGATGCAAATGGAAAGGGCAGCTGGGGATGAGAAAAGCAGGAATGGGAGTTCAGAGGGTCTCAGAGTCAAGGAAAATGTGGGTCTGGAGCTGGGGAAGGCGGGATGGATGGGAAAGGGGGTGCAGGGGGGGATTGGTATTGGATAAAGTAGTGCAGGGGGGGCTCCCAGTACACGGGACTGGAAATTCAGGGGGTCCCAGAGCCCAGAATCCCCCCCTGAGACCCTCCACGATACCCCAGGAACCCTCCCAGACGAACAGCGGGTGGAGAACTGGCGGGATGCAGAGTTTGGGGGGACAGGGAGCGGAACGGGGAGAGCCGGGAAGGGTCCAAGGTTTAAGGGAGGGACTGGGAGAGGCGGGATGGGGGATCCAGGGGGTCCCTGTGCCCAGGAAAGGGGCTCCAGGGGTCCCCAGTGTTGAGGGAAAGGGGGGGCTGGGACTGGGAGAGGCGAACGGATCCCGGAGGCGCAGCCTGGGAGACGGGAAAGAGACCGAGGGAGTGCGGTGGGGGAGGGAACAGGGGAAAGGGGGAATTCCAGGGAGTTCATCTGGATCCCATTGGATCCCCGCTAAGACCCCCTGGGACCCTCTGGGACCCCATTTCGGGAAGCGCCGGGAGTGGAAAATGGGGGGGACACGGAAAGTTGGGAGGTTCGGGGGGTCTAAAGGTAGAGGAAAAGGGCGGGACTCGGGTCTGGGAAAAGCGGGATGCCCAAAAACGGGGTGCAGGGGGGCCCCAGGCCTGGAAATGGAGATTCGAGGGTGTCCCAGTGCCCGGGAATGGGGGCTCAAGGGGGTCCTTCTGCTGGAAAAGGTGATGGAGAGTACA